>NC_081569.1:962970-1090405 GCF_022355385.1 Mustela nigripes
GGGGCTGGGCGCTGCACCCCGCGGCCCTTCCTGGTCCCTACATCAGAGAGCAAGGGCTGGTGTCTCCGTGCGGTGCCCCGGCCTGGGGATGGAGACAGATGCTTGATTCTTGCGTGTTGACTGCAGGGCCCGCGGGGAGTGGAGTGTGATATTGTGATGCATACTAAGAAATATGTATTTGGTCATATTCCTGGTCCAGCACTGAGCTCCTGAAGCCCTTGGAATTTCCCCAGTGGTGAGAGTGATAATGTCTCTATTGTTGTGTTAACGAGGTGACTTCTGGGTCACCCAAGGATGGGGGCTGGTCCCCGAGGAACCCGGTGTGATGGAGGGTTGGAACTTTCAGCATCTACCCTCCCCACTTCGGAGAGGGGCAGGGGCTGGAGACCGAGCTCTGTCACCAGGGGCCAGCGGTGCCATCAGTCATGCTTCCAGAACAACCCAACAAGGGCAGGTTTCCGGGACCTCCTTGGTTGGTGAGCATTGCGGGGTCAGGAAGCGGGTGGGGGGGGTGGGGGGGGGGGGGGGGTCATGAAAGCTCCGCCCCCTCCCCCCCCATCTGACCCTCTGCACCTCCTCCATCTGGCTCTTCTGAGTTACAACCTCTTCCAGTAAACCAGTGATCCAGTAAGGGCGGTGTTTCTCTGAGCTCTGTGGGCTGCTCGCTGGTCCCAGGAGGGGCCGTGGGAACCTCAGATCGGCCGGAGGGTCAGAGACACAGGTGAGGGCTGGGGCTTGTGACTGGTGTCTGAAGCAGGGACCGTCCTACAGGATCGAGCTTTTAGCCTGCAGGACCTGACGCGTCTCCAGGTAGACAGTGTCAGAACGGATCTCCACTCCGGGCCGCCCAGCTGGTGCTGGGGAGCAGCGTGGCACAGAGAACAGCCCCCAGCTGCTGGAGTGGGGTGCACACTCACAGCAAGTCAGGGGGGCTGTCTCTGGGACAGCAGGCAGGGCTTCATGGGAAAGGGCAGAGAGCCCGACTCCAAACAAGGAGCACAAAGTTGGGTTTTGCGCGTGTTCTGGGTGGCGCGCCCTCCTCCTGGATGGCCGGTCGTGGGGTCTCTACTCCCAACCCCTTCCCACGGCCTCTCCTTCAGATCCAGCCTGCTGCGTACCCTATCGCATCCCCGTGTCTGTCTGTCTGTTCGAGCGCTCTCAGAGGACAACCAGAAATGCCTTCTTTACAAAGGCATTTTGAAAACTGCCTTTGGAATTGTCCTTTAAGACACTGTTTTTAAAAAATGAGAGCTGAGGGCGCCTGGGTGGCTCAGTGGGTTAAGCCGCTGCCTTCGGCTCAGGTCATGATCTCAGGGTCCTGGGATCGAGCCCCGCATCGGGCTCTCTGTTCAGCAGGAAACCTCTCTCTCTGCCTGCCTCTCTGCCTACTTATGATCTCTCTCTCTGTCAAATAAATAAATAAAATCTTAAAAAAAAAAATGAGAGCTGAGCCTCGGAAGCTTACAGAAGTCAGCTCCTCAGTTGCTCACTCTAACTTTTCCAGCTACAGAGAGTGGCCTTAGAGGTGACAGATGGAAAGAATGAAGAGGCGCTTCCCTTCGAAGGTAGCCTGTCCCCGCAAACCGAACCGGGGCAGAAGGCGGGGTCGGGGGCGTGCCCCTGCTTTGGCAGGAAGGGAGGTCTTCCGGAGAAGGGCTGCGGTGGAGGGAAGGAGTAGTTCTGAGAGCTCGAGCGATCCTCGCACATACCATTAACGATGTGGCTCCTCACCTTATCAGAGCAAACGCTGCTATTGTCGCTATGCTAGTCTGTTTTTATTTGGCATTATTTTATTCAGGATTCTATTCCGTCTGGTATAGATGCTGCTGCCTATAACTGCGTCCGGCTATTACATTTGCCTCCTCCGTCTGTTTTTGTCTTTTTTCTTTCCTTTAGTTCTAGGTGTGCTTCAAGGAAACAGTGAAGATTTGAGTTTTGTTTTTGAGGCACAGTTGACGTTTATTTTGTCTGGTCTCAGCTTTGCTGAGAACTTTGAAAGTAATTTTGTATTGTGAGGCTTCTTTCTTTCTATCCCCCCCCTCCCCGACTCCCTGGCCTTTGGCAACTACTGATCTGTTTTTAAAAAGTGATTTATTGGGGCGCCTGGGTGGCTCAGTGGGTTAAGCCTCTGCCTTCGGCTCAGGTCATGATCCCAGGGTTCTGGGATCGAGCCCTGCATCAGGCTTTCTGCTCAGCGGGGAGCCCGCTTACCCCTCTCTCTCTCTCTGCCTGCCTCTCTGCCTACTTGTGATCTCTGTCTGTCAAATAAATTTTTTAAAAGTGATTTATTATAGGTAGTTTGAAGGGAGAGAATAGTATAACAAATCCCCACCCGACTTCAACCCAAGCTCGGCTGCACCTGCCTGCTTCTCCCTCGACACAGTATTGTGTGTGTGTTTGGTTGGTTCTAGATCGTGTTCAAGCTGTGCTTCTCAAACGTTTTGTTTTCATGGGTTCAGAACCCTGGGATCATGACCAGAGCTGAAGGCAGATGCTTAACCAACTGAGCCACCCAGGTGTCCCTGATGTATATACTTTTAATGAATAATAACTATATTAAAAAATCAAGAAGAATGACATTCTACATTTTCACAATTCCCTTCAGTGGCTGGTGTGAGGCACACGGACTCTCAGTAAAAGCCAGCTAATTTTCGCACCTGCTTGTGCATCCAATGGTTACGTTATGTTGTTTGATGGCAATACGTAAAGGGAATCTGGCCCTGTACAGATTCCCTTGGAGAATGAAGGTATATTTTAAGTCTTTTGAGATATTTGTGGATATTGTTTTTTGATACTCTATTCACACTTGATAAACACTAGCTTTTGGATGTTAGTTGCAATGTGGACTCTGACTTTATATCAATAAACTTTCTGTACTTTTTTTTTTTTTACCTTAAACCCATTGTTCTCTCCTGGGCTCTGTGTCTTCCCTCATCCCTAATTTTGTTTGATTCATCACGCCTCCTTCATTTGGAAAACACAGGTCACTAAGTTATGTGGTTCTTCCAAATGCAGACATATTTTTATTATGCAATATCAACACATTACATTTGTTAATATCATCACTAGCTTTTCAGGATATCCCCACGTTCTGGACAGCTGGCAGAGCCTTTGTTCCCCCTAAATTCTAATTTTCACTTGAAAGCTCACGTTTTGTGATTGGCAACAGATTTGGTCCACTTTTTCACTTAAAGTGATACCTGATTTTGTTCATTTTGGGGAAGACGTCTGCCAAATACCCAGTAGGGTCGAACTGACCATAACTGAACGGACCCAACAGAGGATCTGTTCGTCGGTTTTCAAGGAGACGTGCTCCGTGGAAGCAGCAACCAGTTCAGCTGAAAATGTAAATCGTCCAAGTGCTTCTCCCCGAGACCATCACCCTCGGGTGCAGAGCAGAAGGTGCTCGCTGGGTGCGCGAACCGGAATGAAGGAAAGCTCGTTCCCCTGGAGCTGGAAGGCCAGCTGGGGGCTCGGGCACCTGCCACTCCCCGGCCCTTGGCGGACCCCACCTGGGAGGAAGGAGGAAGGTTTCCTCCGCCCCCAGCAACAGCCCAGCCAATGAGAAGTCGCTACACTTGGAGCTCCGGGTGTTGGCCAATGGAATTGTAGTTTACAGCAGCCTCCCAGCCCCGCCCCCTTCCTTCTGCAGACCAGCCGGGTCAGCTCTGCTCTGCTCCCCGGGCAGGAGCTGGGGCGCCGCCGGCCCCGCCCCTTCCAGCGGCGCTTCCCAACCAAACCCTTTTTGCTGGGAAGGGAACTGGCTCTTTTACTTTGAGGTCGGTTGCACTTTGCATTTTTTTTTAAGATTTTATTTATTAATTTGACAGACAGAGATTACAAGTAGGCACAGAGGCAGGCAGAGAGACAGAGAGGAGGAAGCAGGCTCCCTGCAGAGCAGAGAGCCCCAGGTGGGACTCGATCCCAGGACCCCGAGATCCTGACCTGAGCCGAAGACAGAGGCTTAACCCACTGAGCCACCCAGGCGCCCCTGCACTTTGCATTTTTATCACCTGGAATATGAAAACGATGTATTCTAGAAGGTCGGGATTTAGCAATATAGTTTCTATTGCTTCATATAGTACATTCTTTTTCTTTTTTTAAGATTTTATTTTTTAAAAGATTTTTAAAAATTTATTTATTTGACAGACAGAGAGATCACAAGTAGGCAGCGAGGCAAGCAGAGAGAGAGAGAGAGGAAGGAAGCAGGCTCCCTGCTGAGCAGAGAGTCCGATGCGGGGCTCGATCCCAGGACCCCGAGATAATGACCTGAACGGAAGGCAGAGGCTTAACCCACTGAGCCACCCAGGTGCCCCCTTTTTTTAGGATTTTATTTGTTTATTTGACAGAGAGAGAGCACAAGCCAGGGGAAGGGCAGAGGCAGAGGGAGAAGCAGGCTCCCCACTGAGTAGGGAGCCCTCCGCAGGGCTCGATCCCAGGACTCCAGGATCATGACCCCAGCCGAAGGCAGATGCCCAACAGACAGAGCGACCCGGGCACCCCGTACGTACATTCTCCAGTGAGACAAGCTCTCCAGAGTTTCTCATTATGACGGCGCGGTGCTGAAGAACACAGGGACTGCAACAGTTTGGTGCCACTGCCTTGAACTGGGCCAGAGCACCCCTATTTTACCCACTGTGGCTTCTGCACGTCCCCGCATAGACCTCAGGGAACCCCTCAGGGTCTGCGGACCTCACACTGAGAACCGTTGGTTTTAAGCAAATCTCAGACATTGTATCGTTCACCGGTAAATAACAAGTGTGGAGGGAGAAGGAGGATCCTGGCTGAGCAGGGAGCCCGATGCGGGGCTCGATTCCAGGACCCCGGGATCATGACCTGAGCCGAAGGCAGACGCTGAATGACTGAGCTCCCAAGTGTCCCTACAGTTGCTTTATTTGAATCAGGAAGTTTCGGCCACACGTTGTGTTTTGGGTTTTGTTTCTAAAAAGTTGACTCCAGCGTGCCTTCCTCCCTCTATTTTTATTCCACGTGTCTGTGGAAGAAATGGTATCACTGGAGCGGTGGCATTTTCAGCATCCTGATTCGGCTGATGCCAGCCTCCTGGCCTCAGTTTACTGTTTGGCCTGTGTTTCCTACAGACAGCTTAGACCTGGCGCAGGACCTCCTAGCCCTTCACTGCTGATGTCCTGGACCAGATCCTTCTCGGCGGTGGGGGCTGTCCTGGCACAGAGGACGTGTTCAGCAGCATCTCTGGACTTTCCTCGCGGGATGCCCGGAGCATCTTCTCCCACTGTCCATGTGGGACGAGGCACCCCCCAGCTGAGAACCGCTGCTCTCTAGAGGCTCAATTAGATTCTGGCTGGGTTTTATTTTGGCAGGAGTAAGTCAGAGGTGGTTCGGAGCGCTTCTCATCACATCTCCTCTGGAGGCACATAGTGACGGCTTGTCCCACTTTTAGTTTCTTGTACACTGGTCCGTGAGGTCAGGCGTGGGGCCTCCTAACCTGCCACCTTTCAAGGCCCCCCACCAGCCCTCCTAAAGTTTTCCCACCACTGATGGTCGCTGCCGGGTCAACTCTTTCATTGGAGATGGAGAGGGGCGATTTGTTTTCTAATTCAATCTGCTTCTGTCTTTATTAGCTGGAACACTTTTCTCAAGAAGAATTTTCCCTGATTAACTATTTGGTTACCCTGAAATACTGTCCTTACAGAATGAAGCTGGATAAGCGTCTCTTTTTCTCTCTTTATTTACTAACTTCCATAACAAAAGTGGCAAGAACAGTCTGGCCAGAGTCACCGAGTTCCCCTTCCTGGGCTCGGGTCACTTTATGTCCTCACCGGCAATCTGTGTCATGTTGTCTGCGCCCTGTCACTGGCATCTGTCACCCAGCGTTTCTGTTTGCAGGAATGGAACAGGTAAGGGAGGTCGCCTCAGTGTAGATTTAACTAGGGATGCTCTCCCTCCTGCTCTGTCATTTCCTCCCTGCCCCCCCTCCTCCCCCTCCCTTCCTGCCAGTGTTCATGGACTGTCCCGCGCACCACAGAGGTCCCGTGCACAGGAGGTTGCCTTAGTCACGAATGCCAGGTCCAGCTCCAAAGAGGCAGGAAAGTGTCCCGCCACCTTGGGGTTGACATTCTGCCAAGGAGAGACCATGAATGGACCATCACTAACTATGCAGTGAGTGGTTCCTGGACCACGAATGAGAGGGGGAGTGAGTGCTCAGTGGTGACCGCTGTTCGTCCACGGGCTGAGTGAAGGTGTGGCCAGAGTCTTTGGTGAAGACAGTGGGCTGGGCGTGCGGACCCCGTCGGTTGCGCACAGCCGCGGGCACCGGCTGACACACATGTCCTGGGCCTGTGAACACGGCGAGGGTCCCTGTGGTCTCCGCTCACAGGCCAGCAGGACAGGAAATGTGAAATCCAGACGCACCGTAAGTAAAGCGCCTTCATGGTGCGGCGGGAGCAGAGAAGGCGCTCCAGAGCACTCCCGGGACGGCTGCGGGGAGGGGAGGCCACCTAGGGCTTCAGGAGGTGGGTGCTGGGCAGGGGGCACCCCCTCAGGCGGAACCATGGACGGCTGAGCGTCTCCTTGGAGCAAGTCCCTCGTCATCCTCTGACTTGCCCACCGGCACAATGGGGGCCTGGTGGCTTCTAGTCTCTGGACTTTCCTTCTCTCCCCACTTGTCACAGGCAGACAACGGCCCCCAGTGTGGCCGGTGTGGCCACTCTGCAGCTGGGATTAGGGGTCCTGAGATGGGAGAAGCCTGGTCTCCCTGGCTGGTGGAATCAGAAGGATCCTTCCGGAGCAACAGGGAGGCGTGGGGTCAGAGTGAGGGAAACAGAGCCACCAGGGGCCAGGGAGCGTGGAGAGGAGGAGGCAGCAAGGGACCTGCTTTCCCCGGAGTCGCCACCAGGAACGCGGCCCCACCCATGCCGGGATCTTAGCCAGGGGAGCCCCGTGTCTGCCTTCTGCCCTCTGGAACCATAAGGTAATAAAGCTGTGTTGTTTTTAAGGCCCTAAGTCTTGGCCATTTGTGACAGCCGCTATTGGCAACTAGAACAAGCCCTCGCTTTGCTTACCCTCAAAATGGGGGCCACAGCCGTTCCTGCTGGTGGCCTCGCCCGGAGGACTCTGTCCGTGGTGCTCCCGGCTTGGCAGCGGCTCACCAGCGCCCTTCCCGCCCGGTCTCGTGTGGGATCCCGGCTCACGTCCGGTTCCTGACTCGCACCCGAGGGCTCCAGCCTCCCCCATAGTCCTCCTCATCCCTTAAGATGAGGTTACAGACGCGGGCGCCCGGCCTCCTGAGTGGCCATCCACCTGCTGGACGCTGGGGGCCCACGGCGTGGGGAGGCAGAGCCAGGGCCCCTGGCAGAAAACGCAAGGCTCGCCTGTGAGGAGAGGCACGGGCAGGACTCAGGGACGTTGAGCTGGCCGCTCGTCCGCTGTGTGACCCCAGGATCGCCCTCCCCTCCTGGTCAGCTTGGTTTCCTCTTGGGTAGCGTTGCGGCAAGATCCGCGGTCACTGATGCCCTTTATCCCGAAGTCCTGTCCTTCCAGATGAAGAACGGTTTCCTGGAGGGGGATCTAGAGGTGTCGGGGGAGACAGTTGGGGTGACGGGTTCTGCCGCCGTGGAGACACGGCCCCGCTTGCTGAGTACATGGGAGGACAAGGCCTGGGATCCAGGTCATGTGGCTTCTGCCACGCGCAGTCCACTGTTCAAGGGGGCGTGGCCGGTCACCTGCGCTTACCGGCTGCTCTGGGGCGAACGGGAACCCACGTTGGCCCAGAGCAAGCGCCAGTTTGCATTTATTTCTATTTTTTTGTTTGTTTATTTGAGCAGACTCCATGCCCAGCACAGAGCCCCACGCGGGGCTCGATCCCACGACCCTGAGATGGAGACCTGAGCCGAGATCAAGAGTCTGAGGCTCAAACCGGGCGTCGCTCCATGTATTTTTACAGTGATTTACATTTGTGTCTGATTATCCAGTGCACGTTCATTGTAGGGTGACATTCCACGGAAAATATAGAGGAATCAAAAGTGAAAACCACCGCAACGCCGTCGCGTGGGTAGAGCCACTGTCATATACACACACACGGGGTCCCATGTTCCGTGTTTCTGTCCTGTCAGGTTAGTGGCTGTTTGAGACTGTTTCAGGAAGCTGACTTGTTAATGTTAGCATCACCTGTGACCTTCAACATTCATGTCTTTTCTTCTGTCTTTTTAAACAAATTTTTTTAAGTGCCCTTTATGCCGGACACGGGGCTCGAACTCACAACCCTGAGATTCAGCTTTGTACGCTCTGCTGTCTTTTCTCCTTCTCACCTCTGTCGATCCCACTCCAGTTTTCAGATCCAAGCGTGTGCAGGTCACAGGACCGCAGAGAGCAGGGACGTCTGCGTCCTCCGCACGTGCGGGGACTGTCGCGTGTGGGAGCACCGTCGGCAGCCGCAGTCGGGCCGCTGGGCGCTGGGGCCGGACCCCACGGCAGGCCACACCAGGGCAGGCCCCAGGCTTCATCAGTCCCTCCCTGTGCAGAGAAGCCTGAACTTGCTGCGTCATGCTCAGGAGAGCCAGGCGAGGGCGGGGACATGCAGGTAGAAAGGACGGACACTGGGGTGGGGTGACAGTGGGGTGCACAGTGGGGCGCGTGGAAACTCCCCTGCGGTGAGCCTGACCACACACAGGCCTCTTGGGACGCTGCTGGAGACCAAAGAAGGTCAGGCACCTTGGGAACAAGAGGTGTCTGGGGACGAGGGGTGTCTGGGGCGAAGCTGTGGCCCCAGCCCAGCCACCCTGTGGCTTCAGTTAGTGTCCTCAGTCCTCTGAGTTTAGAAGTTTCGAGCCTTCGGTGGGTAGCTTGGCCAGTCCTAGGCCCTTCCTTCCCCTTTCCTAGGTCAGTAATGCATGAGGCCCGGCCCCTTGCTCTGCTGTGAGACCTTGGCCACCGGCCCCTTGCCCCACTGAGCCCGCTGCTGGGAGGGGCCTCTCTAACAGGGGCAGGACACACCGTGTTCCTCGTCTTTGCTGCGACAGATTGCGGTTTCCCAGAGTGGGTTTTCTGGAACCTGGGTCAGAGCCACAGCCGGGCCCCGCACAGGCTGCAGAGTCTGAGTGCGGGCACAGCGGCAGACCCCGTGAGCGCCCAGCGTCTTCCGGGGCACGTCCACTTTGAGCATCACCGCCAGGGTGGCCCCTCCAGCTGCCCTCAGGAACGATGTAGGAATGCACGTTCTCAGGCCTGGATGAGGGGCGCTGGGGGTGAGCCCGCCTGGGCCCGGATTCTGACTCCCGCCTCAGTCACAGGACTGGCGGCGGGATCCCTGGCTGAAGGCAGGGGCCCACAGCCGAGGCCGACCTCAGAAAACTCCTGAGGGGCTGGCTCAGGCCCCAGCACCGGGAGACCCCAGCTGGGTCGGTCTGGGCAGTGTCCGCACAACGGACTGTCAGCACGGCCTGGAACAGGGCACCCAGGGCGGTGGTCAGGGGTGCGCGTTCGCATGCCCGGATGCATGGCAAGGTCTGGAGTCCTTACTGGTTGTCACGCCTGGGGAGGGGGGACGACGGGCGTCGGAGGGGGGACGGGCCAGGATGCTGCTGAGGTGCTGTGGCACACGGGACGCCCCCCTCGCCCCCCAGACTGCATATCTCAGCCTGTCTCAGCCGAGCCTCCCCCAAACATCGCGTCACTGAGAAGTAAGCAGCTCTCCTGACCCACGCGCGCCCCTGGAGACCACGACAGAGGACCCCTGACCTTTCAGCGCAGCCTGCGACTGACTTGCTTTTGTATTTGCGCTTACGTCTCATCACTTGCCTGTGCTTCCCGAGGACGTGAATCTTCGTCTGTGTTCTCTTTTCTCATTGTTGTTTCCCTAGTGACGAGGTCCGGCACATAAGCCCACAGAAACCATTTGCCGAATGAACGAATGAATGAAGGAACGCATGATTAGGATGGGAGTTAGCGAGGGCCATATAGTCCCTGGCCGGTGGGCGGAGCGCGCGACCCTTATCTCCCGGATGTGCCTTTGAGCCCCCAAAGGGGGTGCGGTGCGGTGGGGGGTGGGGGGTGTAGCGATTCCTTAAAAATAGAATCTTTAAAGGGGAACCCTCCTACACTGTTGGTGGGAATGCAGGCTGGTGCAGCCACTCTGGAAAACAGCATGGAGGTTCCCCAAAGTGTTGAAAATAGAACCGCCCTATGACCCAGCAATTGCACTACTGGGTATTTACCCTAAAGATACCAACGTAGTGATCCAAAGGGGCACATGCACCCGAATGTTTATAGCAGCAATGTCCACAATAGCCAAACTGTGGAAAGAACCTAGATGTCCATCAACAGAGGAATGGATCAAGAAGATGTGGTATATATACACAATGGAATACTATGCAGCCATCAAAAGAAATGAAATCTTGCCATTTGCGACAACACGGATGGAACTAGAGCGTATCATGCTTAGCGAAATAAGTCAAGCAGAGAAAGACAACTATCATATGATCTCCCTGATATGAGGAAGTGGTGATGCAACATGGGGGGTTAAGTGGGTAGAAGAAGAATAAATGAAACAAGATGGGATTGGGAGGGAGACAAACCATAAGTGACTCTTAATCTCACAAAACAAACTGAGGGTTGCTGGGGGGAGGGGGGTTGGGAGAAGGGGGGTGGGGTTATGGACATTGGGGAGGGTATGTGCTTGGGTGAGTGCTGTGAAGTGTGTAAACCTGGTGATTCACAGACCTGTACCCCTGGGGATAAAAATATGTGTTTATAAAAAAAAATAAAAAAAAATAGAATCTTTAAAAACCAACAAAATTAAAATAAAATTGCACCTGTAATACAACTGCAGTTTGAGAAAATAAATGTATGTAAAATATTTAGGTTTTTTTTTTTTCTGTAAAAGCTGTTACATGACAGGCATTTGCATATTTCATGATACTCTTCCTTTTCCTCCCCTTGAACTGGAAGGAACATTCTGCCTTCCCCTCCCCCAAGCTCCCGGGGAGGGAGGGGGTCTGCTAGGCCAGCACGGCCTGGGAGGGCCGGCAAATGGGTGGGAAGAAGGGATGAACGCAGAGTGAAGCAAGTCCCCCTAATTTAATGCTGGGAAAGGAGCGGAGCCTGTCAGACGAGGAAGAGAGACCCGGGACCCCTTGGGGTTGGGGTTGGGGCTGACAGACTGCTGGGGGGTGGGAGGGACAGGGAGGAGCAGGCCAGCAGGTGACCAGAGACTGGGAACGGGACGGGAAGAAGTGCTTGGGCAGATTGCAAACTGGATTCCATTTGACTCTGAGGTTCTCCTGGGAAGATCTCAGCTGCTTTCGATTATTCTTGGAAAGTGATTTTCGAAACAGAACTGGGCTGGGACAGGGCAGCAGACCCGGGCTTTGGCAGGAAGGAAACGTCCGGTGACACTGCAGGGGCTGTGTTCAGGGCGGCGATGCCCTGTGAGGGTTTAAGCCGCTTCTTTATCTGCTGCTGGGCTTCCCACACTCCCTCATTATCAGTGTAATCCTTTTATAATAAAGAGAAACGTGCAGTGAAAGTTTTCTTTTCCCTTGAGCCACGAAGAGTGTGCAGCCGCTGGTCGCTGCCCGGGGCCTCTCTCCCCTCCTGCGGGTTGCGCGCCCGGGTGGGACAGGGGACAGGCCGGCGGCAGGCAGGTCCCCTCCTGACTGTGGCTCAGCCCCTCTTCCGTCTCCCACACGGCTCCCCCTGGCTGGGCTGGCCGGGGCGGCCTCAGCTCCCCAGAGCCCTTGGCAGGCACCCGACGGCACTTGGCGGGGGGCCCTCATCTTAGCTCTGCAGGCCTGGAAACGGCCCTGGCTCTGCCCTGTCTCTTCCTAAAATGGGGGTTCGGTGAATGGCTGTTCCCCTCTGACTCATGTACACGTACGCTCTGTCCGCTTCTCTGTTTTAATTTTAGATTTTCTCAAATTCCATCGCGACTCTCAGCTGAGGCTCCTTTGCCAGATCATAGGAGGAGTGGCTTTGGGCTGTCCCCCAGGATGACCAGTGGTTCTGCCTCACCCAGGACCGGGAGGGTTTGCGGGACATGGGCCTTCTTCATGCCGAGCCAGAAAGTCCTGACAAATCCAGCCGAGCTGGGCGCTGCCACCTCAGGTACCCAGAGATGTTCATGCCATTGTCTTCGTGCCCTGCAGCGTGTCACAGGGACGGGGGATGCCCCCTCCCTCCGGTACAGGTGTGCTCTCCCCACAGCGGGTGCAGAGCTGCCGCTTTGTTTCCTGGATCATGGCTGGGACCAGATTCAAACGCATGAACTTCCCTTCATCCCTGTGGGCCTAGAGGCGGTGACAAAATGTCAGAGTCAGACAAGGGGCCTCGGGGGAAATGGGGCAGCCATTCCGCCCGCCCTCCCACAGAGACGCAGCCCCAGGGAAAGGTCTCGGAGGGGCTGGGAGGGTCTCCCCCAGCGACGTCCCTGTGCAAGCAGGCCCACAGGCCGCTCTCCGGGCGTCCCATGAACGTGTTGCAGCTGCCCCCCGCCCCCCGGAACCCTGCACATGGGGAAGCCCCTCCAGGGGATGAGAAGGGTTTGGAGAGAAAGAGCCACGAGACACTCACAGGACGCGAGGCACAAGCTGACAGCTTCTAACTAGGTTAGCTGCTCGGAGAACTGCCACCCAGACGCTATTTTGGGCGTTTCGGAGGAACACTGGTGACCATGACTTACACTGGGTAGAGTGCCTATTTTGGGACCTGCGTTTTGCTGAAATATTTGCTGAGTATTTTTGTAAGGTACCTCACATCGGAAAAGATAAAGACAGTTACCACAGGAGGCTCCCAAGGAGGGCGTGGAGGGAGCCGGTGATCACAATGCGGGGGCCTCCTGTGGCAACAACGCTTTCAAGACCAGCTCTTCAGGGCCAGGGGGTCAGGAGCAGAGCAGAGCTGGCGCACGATCGGCATCAAACGGAGGCTGTGAGTTCGCTGCTCTGCTGGTTTCCCCATGGCTCCCACTGTCCCCAAAGAACGGAGTGGGGGGTAGAGCTCAGAAGTTCAGGGTCAGGGGGTCCTCGCTCCTCGCTGTTGGGAGAACACGGGCAGGCCTCGCTCCCTTCCAGCCCCCGGGGTCACTGTCCTGCATCCCCTCCAGGCACAGCTGGCGTCACCCTGCTTCTCAGAAAGAGTTGGCGTCAGAGCCTTGACGTCCACGGTGACCTTCTGACAGGGGCATCCCGGAGGGCATGGGGTCGACCCGAGTGACTTGGTCTGGGTTCTGCGTTCAATCACCTGCAGATCTTTCAAAGCCACTCGCTGTGCTCGGGGGTCGGGCCCCGGTGATTCAGCTTCCGACCTTCCTGTGCTTGGGAATCACCTGGAGGTTGTAGTTTCCCTAGTGGGCAGGTCTGGAGGAGGCCTGAGACGTTGCGTTGTGAACACGCTCCCAGGGCATGTGGCCGTGGGGGATACCACACTCCGGGAGCAGGATGCAGAGGGAGCCGCCGCTGTCTCGGACGGGCACCACCTCTGGTCCCGGGTAAGCCGAAGGCCGCCGGTTCTCCATCCACATAGGATGTGAGGGGACCACGTGCCGTGGCCAAGGCCTCTGCCAGCCCAGCCGTTCCCCAAGCGCAAGGATGTGTGGCCCCAGCTCAGGAGTCGGCTTGGACCGGCTCCCAAGGACGGGCTGTTGCATTTCTCTGGTCAGTCACAGCTGTGATTCAAAATTAATGTAAGAGCTTACAATTAAATTCCATTAAAAATGAAGGTGGTGAACACTAAGATTCATCCCTTCCTAATTAATACCTTTTCCTATCATCCGAGCTGGTGAGGCTCTTTGCTCTGGTGAGTCTGTGTGGCGGGCGTCCTGCCTACAGGTTTGCCTCTCGTCCCCGCTCTGCCTTCCATGACAGCCTGACGACAGCTTGGACCCAGCCGGGTGTGAGGACGACGCAGCCCCGCTGGCAGCTGTGACCGGCCGCGGCTTCGTTTCAGTGTCCGCACGTAAGAGCGCCGGGGGCAATTACGTAGATCACGGATGTGAGGGAGGAAACTTGCGACAGAGCAGATCGAACTTACCGCGAGTGTGGAAACCGAGCAGGCTTCAGTTCCACGAGCGTGGTTTGTGATGAGGGAGCAGGAGGCCGGCTGAGGACAGAGCAAGAGCTGGCACCTTGCACCCCCCCTTCATCCGCTCCCCTCCATATGTGGAGCATTCCTCAGGCACCCCTGACCGCCATAAAATGATAAATAGTTAACTTGCTGAGATCACAATCCTACAAGACAGGAGTCTCCCTTGGTTTGCAAATGTCCTTGAGATTACAACAAAGAAGTTACTTTACCAATAGCCCAATTTCCAGAGACACAGAACTCAGTTCCTCAAGCCCTAATGTCACCCTCCCCTCCATGAAAAACCGAAGGAGGTGGAGGTAGAAGGAAAAGTAAATAAAGTTAAATTTCTTCTAAACCTAAATCTCATTAACAGGGATGCTTGATAGCAGGAATGTAACATTCCACCAGGAGACTCTCAATTGTCTTTACTTGATAGTAACTAAGCCTTCAATATTCTGATAGTATTCTTTGCCCCAATAGCCCTTCTGAACACCCCTTTGTCCTCACCTACCCAACTCCTGCGTATATAACCAACCACCCCTCACAACCCGGGGCAGCAGCTCTTCCTGCACACAGGCCCTGTCCCCGTGCTTTAATAAACCACCATTTTGCACCAAAGATGTCTTAAGAATTCTTTCTTTAGTCGTCAGCTCCGAACCTCACCCCACTGAACCTGACTTAGGTTCTGGAACTTCATCAGTTTGTACGGGGTGAGAACCAGCTGGGCAGGGGATCACGGGTGGTACGGGACGACGGAACATTCTGGGGGGAAGGACTCGGGCTGCGACGCAGCTCCTTCGTGAAGCCTGGGATGCAGCTCCTTCGTGAAGCTGTGGGTGACTCGTGTCCACAGGCTGAATGGGGAGATAAGAGTTCGCGAAAAATCAACGAGACCGTTCTGCGAAGACCAGCCGGCTGTCTGGGATTCGCAGGAGAACACTGTATGATTTCTTATTCTTTGTAGATAGCGCAGCCCACGTCATTTCTATTAATCAGGTTAGAATGAACTTCTGCACGTGTGTGCTCATAGGTGGCTGTCTATAGCTACCCCCGCATGTAGTTATAAACATGCCCCCATCTCCCAGCGGAAAGCCAGGGTCCTCACCAGCGCACCACCGCGTGTGAGATACAGTTTCCCAAAATATTTTCCCAAGTTGCTGCGCAGGTGACAATACCTTGGAGCTCACAGTTAGAGAGAAGCTTTGAGAGGGCCAGAGTGCCTTCAGGTCTGGTCCCAAATTTCCGCTGAGGTGTGCAGAGTGCAGACAGAGCCTTTGCAGCGACACTCACTGTAGAGAGATGTACGTGTACGCACGTAGTGTGAGTGCACAGTCTGAGCACACACACACACACACGCACATACACACGCACGTACTTCGCACTGAGGGTTAGGAATCAATATACGAACAATGGGGAGGGGGCCTCACCCATCCCGCTGCACAGAGAGAGCCTGGAGGCTTCTAGGCTTCTGTGTGGAGGTCTGCAGTGCGGTTGTACACCAGAGTGCGGCAGTGAGTCTAAGAAGAACACGGGCTTTTTCCCTGGAAACATGGAGCTCACGTTTGTTTTCAGCAATTAGAAGACAGTTCGGTCGTGTCGTGATGATTAGGAAAAAAAACACTATTTGACAAAAAACCGTGATCTTCTGAATCTAAGATTTCAAAGTTAATCTGAAAGGGCAAACCTGTAGTAAAATTCAGGGAGATTGGGAGAGGAGGTACTTGAAGGAGGAACCTACGCCATTCGTCCCAAACCGTGACAGAGGCTTGTAGTGACCAGAACGCGGGGACCCAAGTCGCGGGAAAGGTGGGTCAGCGACGTTCACAGATAAAGTCAAGTCTTTACAGCAACGTAGCCCGTGATAAAAATGCAGTTCAAAAGCCATGGGGAGAAGAGAGGTTCTTCAAAAATTTCGCTGGGGTCATTGGTTCGTCACTGGGAACACGGCTCCCCTCACTGCGCACCTCGCTGACGGCGCAGACCACAGACTGTAGGAGCCAGCGTCTAACTGCGAATTACCGAACCCGACAAGCCGCAGCAGAAGGCTGGGTTTAAAGATTTTATTTACTTACTTGACAGAGAGCGAGCACGCACAAGCAGGGGGAGGCGGAGAGGGAGTGGGGGAAGCAGGCTCAGGCCTCAACCCCAGGACCCTGGATCATGACCCCAGCCAGAGGCAGACGCTTCACCGACTGAGCCCCCCACCGGTGCCCCAGGGCTGGGTTTTCATCAGCTTCAGGTCTGAGTGTTCTAAGCCTGGTGCCTTAAAGCCAAGACATTGAAAAAAAAATAAAGATAGATGTAGACAATTTAAAAATTAAAACCTCATTTATGACAGAGCTAACACAATAAAACTCAAATGAAAATAAAACAGTGGAATATATTTGTGATATGTACGACAGATTAAGAACAGAGACATAAAATATGAGAAAGCTTCAAAAATCCGTAAGACAAGTCAGATAGAGAAATGGGAAAGGGTATCACCAGTCAGCTTGATGAGGGAGCAGGAGGCTGGCTGAGGACAGAGCAAAAGCTGGCGCCTTACACCCCCTCTTCACCCGCTCCCCTCCGTCTGTGTAGCATCCCTCAGGCAGCCCTGACTGCGATGAACAATAAGCAAATAGTTAACTTGCAGAGCTCACAGTCCTGCTAGACAGGAGTCTCCCTTGGCTTACAAATGTCCTAAATCTCACTAACAAAGACGATTGATAGCAGGATTGTGACATCCCGCCAAAAAGTCTCCCAACGATCTTAATGTTAATGGCTGGTCTAAAGACAACATTGATCGCAAGGGCAAGGCCTCCGGCAGGCCTGGGACATCCTGGCACCTTGTAGGCCCTCTTTAGCATATGAAAACTCCACTGAAAGCTCCCTTCCCCTCCCCTTCCCCCAACCGCAGGGTACAGAACCTGCCATCCCTCACAACCCGGGGCAGCAGCTCTTCCTGCCCACAGGTCCTGTCCCCGTGCTCTAATAAACCACCATTTTGCACCAACGACGTCTTAAGAATTCTTTCTTTAGTTGTCGGCCCCGAACCTCCTCACCCCACCGAACCTGACTTAGGTTCTGGGACTTCATCAAGCTCACACACAGGCCCTCACACAGACACACACAACACAACTGATGGACACAACAGGTTAATCAACACGCTTAGTAACCAGAGAAAGGGAAAGGTAAGTTTTTTTTAAATAAGCTATCCAGAACTTAAGAGGGTAAAAGACAATGGCTAGTCCCGTGCTCTGTTGGGGGAGTGTCAATTTTTACAATCTTTCTGGAAAACTGTCCAGAAATATTTATTAAAATGTTTAACATTTTCCCTATATTCACTCTGCAATTTCTTTGTAGGTATTTACTCTAAATGGACTAAGGTGTGATAGTTATCATGGTGAAAAATTAGGAATAACGTATAATGTGCACAACCTGTAGGTTGGTTAAATAAGTAATAATGTTTTTTTTTTAAATAAAAATTTTATTTTTATTTATTTGAGAGGGGTGGGGGCAGAGGGAGAGAGAAGCAGACTCCCCGCTGGGAAGGAAGCAAGACACAGGGCTCGATCTCACAATGCTGAGATCATGGCTTGAGCCGAGATCAAGACTTGGAGCCACCCAGGAGCCCCGATAATATATTTATAAGACGGACTCATTGAAAGCTATTACGTGGTACATTCATTAAGAAAAAAACATTTTCAGGGCGCCTGGGTGGCTCAGTCCTTAACAGTCTGCCTTTGGCTCAGGTCATGATCCCAGCATCCTGGGATCGAGTCCTGCATCGGGCTCCCTGATCAGCGGGAGCCTGCTTCTCCCTCTCCCCCTGCTTGTGTTCCCTCTCTAGCTATGTCTCTGTCTGTCAAATAAATGAATAAAATCTTTAAGAAAAAGAGAGAAAAACATTTTCATTATGCAGTACATTGTAAAAAGTCCAGTAGACAAAATTGACACAAAATTTTTATATATGTATAAAAGACAAATTTCTGGGGCCACATTCCCCAAAACGTTAACAATAGTTAACTGAATTGTGGACTTCCAAATGAGGTTCTCTGTGGGGTTTGTTTTTTTTTTTTTTTTTTTTTTTTTGACTCTTCTGTCTTCTTTAAAATTTCTAATATTATTAAAGTATCATTTGTTTCAAAAGTTATTTTCAGTTTGGACATAACAAAAGAGAGGAGGCCTGATGAAGTTGTGCCCTGAGGATAATTTATATCCTTTAAAAGGATTCCATTGTGTGCAAAGAAGAGTAAGACAGAGCTAACGATGAATTCAACTCACAAAGCTAAGGAACAGACAGCAAAAGAAACAGGAAAACAAGGGCAAGTATTTAATAGGAATGAGAGTAGAATGGCGAACCAAAAATAGAAAAATGCTGCCATTAACAAATGTCAAAGATCCATGGAAGAAAAGCCCTGATCAGGTCTTAGTAAGAAAAAAAGAGAAAAGAGGCCCCAGAGAGCCAACCCTGGGAATTCCCAAGGAGGGTATGATCACAGAGAAAACCTACAAGCTTGCCTCTCCAACTGACAACTATTTAAAAAAGAAATAGCATTACTGTAGGGTTCATGAGGGGGTATCATGAATTTGATACATCAGTACCACATTTCAGGGAACAATTTGACCATTATTATTGAAAACTTAAACATTTTTCTTATCTATGAATTCAGAAATCTGACTTTTGGGAATTTATCCAAAGGGAAATAATCACAAGATACGTAAGTAGGTAGCTGTGAGACATGAGAGAGAGAGAGACAGAGAGATAGAGAGAGGCAGAGAGAGACAGAGACAGAGAACAGAGACAGAGAAAGAAACAGAGACTGAGAGATAAAGACAGAGAGAGACAAAGAGACAGAGAAAGAGAGACAAAGAGACAGAGACAGAGAGATGGAGAGACAGGGAGAGAGGAATGCGCGACCCCCATGACTGACGAGTAGCAGCCATCATCTCGGGAGATCATGAACAACCTTAATTTACTTTCCTACTCAAGTGTGAATCACCAACACCAAGAGAAAATTTAGGAGATACAAATGAGCAATTTACAGAAAAGTAGGCAATAAACATTCGAAAAAAGACTCAACCTGACTGGTACTAGAAGAAACACAAATGAAAACAATGACCCGATCCATTTTTAACTACCGGCACTGGCACATTTTTTTAACGATGGGATCTCCTGTGGTTGACGACGGGCTTAACTACGAGCGAGGGATAATGAAAACTGGATCAACCTTCACAGGGGATACATTTGAAATGTGTATAAAATGGTAAGATTTTGCCCACCTTCTACTTGAAAACCTCAAATATTTTGCTCTAAGGATATAATTCTGAAATGTGAAGATTAACTAAGGGACCTTCGCTGCGGTGTGATTTACGGTGGGGAGGGGCCGTGTGAAATCTTTGCATCTTCAACAGAGAACTGGCTCACACTTGCCCTAGAATATATTGCCGCCATCAACAATCAAGCTGAGGAATCGGGTGCAAAGGTGTGAAATAAATCACAGAACAAAAAAATATCTAAGTCGATAGATTCATGGCTGATTTTTTTTTTTTTTAAGAAAAAAGGAAGGCATTGCAAGACCAATCCAGCGTGCTCTATGGTTCAGTTCTAGTTCTATAAATTACACCGATGGATTATAAACGTTACCGACGGCCTCTTTCTCTGCTCCTCTGCATCTCCCAAGTGTTCATTCACAAGCGCTGTGACACTCACATCGCTCATTCCCTGCATGTTTTCTTGCTAACGGAGTTCCAGCTCACGGGAGTGCACTGGACCAGACCACGGGAAGGAATCACTTCTCAGTCTTGAGCCAATCGCAGCAATCTGGCTTTTCATTCTCCAGCAGTCCCCACACAGGTCCCCTTCCTCACAGACTCTGGCTGTGTGATGCACTGTGGGGACTGGCCTGCCCTCCCGATGAAAGGGACAGATGTGTCTGGCTCTCCTCCTTCCTCGTCATCTGTCTAGGGAGTGGATATTATGGCTCAAGTGGATGGCAGCCTTCTGGAACACTCCAGGGAAACGCCACAAGCTTCACTGCTGGTCCTGGAAGGTTTGAGTCTCTGATCTACCATCAGCAATGGCCCACCTTCAGACATCCTGGAATGTAAGAAGATCGGCCCCTGTTTGTTTAAGATGGGCTTTCTTTCTTTCTTTCTTTCTTTTTTAAGGTTTTATTTATTTGACAGACAGTAAGAGATCATGAGCTGGGGCAGAGGGAGAGGGAGAAGCAGACTCCCCGCTGAGCAGAGAGGCCGATGCGGGGCTCGATCCCAGCACCCTGGGATCATGGCCTGAGTCGAAGGCAGACATTTAACCGACTGAGCCACCCAGGAGCCCCAAGATGGGTTTTCTAATACTTACAGCAAAAAGCACCTCTGGTTTAAATGTGCAGGAAAACCATGAAAGAAACCGTTGCTTAACATTAGAAAGTGGACCAGAAGGACAGGAAGAGCACGTCACATCTCACTTCTATGTCCTAGACGATACCTGTAACACGCTTGTAATAACCATCTAGTAAAAGTTATTAAAAATGTATCATAGTCTGGAACACATCGAACCCCACAGTGCTGACCCCGAGAGGCCTGGCAACCGTGGGATGGATCGCTATGCGATCCTGGGAGAGCCCCCCGTGGTTCCTGAACGTGGCCTCCCAGTCCGTGTAGAGACCACGCAGCCGATGACTCCCGGCCCCTTGTGAAGGGGCTCAGCGGTTCGGTAGTGACCCCTGAGTCTGTCTTCCCTCCAGACAGTGACTGACTAGAAATATGTTCTGTGCAGGGAAAGTGCTCAGGAGTGGGAGACAGACACCATCCCCTCCGGGCTGAGGAGAGAAGACGCACCAAGACTGCCGACCACCAGAGGCGGGAGGGAGAGGCGGGCACAATGGGGGAAGGGTACCACACAGTACAAAGTCCCCTGATAAGATACACAAGTCACGGAGACGTAATGTCTCACATGGGGACTACGATTGAGAACAGGTTCTCTGTTGGATGTTGGAAGTCGCTCATCTTCAAAGTTGTCATCACAGGAAAACAAGCCGTGGCCATGTACAGTGGTGGGTGAACCAGACTTACCATGGCAGGTGTTCTGCAATGCGGATGCACGAATATCGAATCGCTGTGTTGCACGCCGGAAACGAATACGTTCTACGTCAATTATCCCTGAAACCAGAGTGAGTGAGAAGCAGGGCACCAGAGGTCACTTCATAACTGGCCTTGTGGTGTCAGAATACCATCCGGCGTGATTCTCCTCTGCTCAGAGTGGACCAAACCCTCTCCCCAAACTCCCGGCCGACGTCTTAATTCTGTAACACGTTCTCTCTGACACCTGCTTGCGAGAGGCCCAGCGTTTCCCGCGGTCCTCCCCAGCCGAGACAAGTAATAGATCCAACTTGTCCACTGGCAGGTGTGTCCCTAGATGCCTCTGGCAGGAACGTACTGGCGACAGCAGCGATTCGAAGCTGTTAATCGCTACTAGAAGCGATGATTATTTTTGAAAATTATAATTATCGTTATGGATCAAGTGGGTCAGGCACATAGGGTGCAATTCCTGGGACGCGACTGAGATTCCACCAGAAGGAGGGTTTGGAAGAGGGTGCAGAATGTTTACCTCGTGTTCTCCTGCATGAAATGGGGTCGTGGAACAGCAGGACACTGGCCATACCCCCAAGAGATGCTGACAAGTCCGGATTTTGAGAAGGTCCCTCCACAAAAGCAGAGAACTGGTCTTTCCTGTTCACAGCTGACTAGCGCACAGCCAGACAAATGCAGATCTGGTCACACAGCTCAAACCCAATACGTTTTTCTTGAATAAATGGATCCAAGCATCCTGAAACACTTCAACAGTTTCCTGTGAATATTGACAGGTTGGGTGACAGAGCGAAGACACGTATGATGTTTAGTCCTCACCGCACACCACACTAAATACTGCCCATGTGTTAACTCAGCTGCGCGCGTCTCTGGTCCCATGACGTGGATCCTGGTTGACACACAACAGAGCGGGAGAACAGCTTGCAGGTACACGGGGCTCGGCGTAAATGTAGCTGCCTCTTGCAGCAGACACTAGTGTTAACTGATTCTATGGAGAGGGAAGCTGAGGCACAGACCAGTTAGTGACTCACCAGTGATCCACGGCTGGTAAGTGCTTGAGCTGGGATTCAAATCCACGTAGTCTGGGACACCAGGGGGGCTCAGTCAGTTCAGAGCCTGCCTTGGGCTTAGGCCGTGATCCCGGGGTCCTCTGCTTCTCGGCTCCCTTGCTGCTCCCCCTGCTTGTGCTCCCTCTCACTCTTGGTTTCTCAAATAAATAAAAAAAATCTTAAAAAAGAATAAATCCATGCAGTCTGACTTCAGACTCTGCTCCTAACCAACATAGACTAGTAAAGATGTGGAGGGTAATTCTGCAAAATTCACAGTGTATTTTTATGTTTGTATGCAAAAACACAGAATGCTCATTTTTTTTTTCTTTCACTGAGTGTGAGGAAAAATGGTTTCTGCATTTAAATTAGTCATTGAATAGGCCACAGAACGGAAATCGTAGATCATATAACTCAACCACAACAAAGTAAGGGCACCTCTAAACACCAAAAATAGTGGGGGGCGGGGAGCGCAGCAAACTCAGGGATGAGAAGGGGACCTTGAGATTTAGAGGCGTTGAAAATTATAAGGTAAAGCGAATTGTAACTCTGTGCCTGTGAATTTGAAATTGTAAACGAGATGGACAATTTTCTAGGAAAACGTAAACGATTAAAACCGACCCAAGTGCTGGGACTTTTTTCTAAGGGAAACTGGAACGTGCGTGTGCGTGTTTACCGGGGCAGTCCCTCCCGCAGGACTGTGGTTTGGAAAGGCGGGGCTCCTCCTGGGCTGGAGGTGGGAGGTCCCAGACTGGGGCGGGGGCGGCACTTTCTTGGCGGACTGATGCCTTGGGCTTTGCCGGTACCCAGCGAGCGGGAGTCACCTGTTACAAAGAAAACAGAGCTGATGGCGGCCGGCTGCGGCTGCTCGGGAAGTCCTGGGAATAGGCAGGAGGTGCGCGGAAGGGGCCGGGATGGAAACCCCATAACCGACCCACTCCTCCACACCCCTGGAGTCTTCCTGCCAGCGCCCCCCCCCTTCCCTTCCTCTCCCTCCCACGCTGTGGACGGACATTCTGGATCCGAGCGCGTTTGACGAAGAAAACCCGAGGAAGGCAGAGCCGCGTGGAGAGCAAAGGAGACCCGAGTTCAAATCCCTACCCGGTCCCGCACGTGCGGCGTCAGGTTCGGGGAGCGCGCCGCCCTTCTCCCGACCCCCGGAGCCCCCAGCCGGCTCCCGCGAGGCGGTCTGGCCGGTCTGACCGCGCCTCGGGGGTGCGGGCGGGGCGACGGGCGCCTCTCCCCGCCCCCGCTGCCCCGGCGGTGCTCGCTCCTCCCTGGCACACTCACCCACACAGCCCGCCGGCGTCGCGGCTGGAGACGCGCTCCGGGCGCGGGCGGGCAACGGCGCTTGCCAGCCGGCGGCGGGGGCCGGGACGGAGCACAGGAGACCCGCAGGGCAGAACTGGGCGCAGTTCTCGTCTTCCACGCTTCCTTCTCTTAAAGAAGAACTCCCTTGTTCTCACTTGAACTTGGAGGAGCAAGGGGGTGCTCGGAAGCCACTGACGCTGGGGTCTTATTTAGGAACCTTGGCGAAGTTCTGGGCAAGTCACTCAGCTGGACCGGCGAGGCCCGGGCTCATCCCAGCGCCCGGGCGCGGTTCAGCCTGGAAGTGCCCCTTGGTAACCAGCCCGAAGCGGAGGGCGGGAGTGCCAGGCACCCCCGGATCTTGCTTTTGGAGCCATGCCCCTACCGGAGGCCCGCACTCAGGTGGCCTCCTTTGGTGAGCGTCCTCACCAGGTAAGCGCACCGCAGGGGTCGGCCCTGGTCCACCGGGTGGGAGGGATCTTGAGCTCCCAAGAAGTAAGTCCACGCGTTTAGCCGAGGCAGGAGTAGGAGGCTGGAAGGAAAGTCTGCTTTTATCACAGGAAATTGTGGGAGAAGGGTGTGGAAGATGGATTTACATTTTTTCATTTTTGCATTGACGCGTGGGGGTGAGATGCGTAGGGGCCTGGATTTTTGTAGGAAATGGTTGCGGAGCAGAGCGGGGCGGGGTGACAGGCGTCTGAATTTCTGCAGGGACCGAAAAGGGAGCAAAGCCTACAGTTTTGCAGGAACCTAGGAGGACCGGGCGGCGAGAGGTTGTGATCCTGACAGTGTTCGAGGAACTGTAAAGAGTTCGAACGTGAGCATTTCAGAGCAATGACGGAGAAGCACTTACCGCGCGGGTGGTCCCTGACTCCGCGCTCGGCCTGCGGGAAGATGCCCGGGGACCGCGGCGGCCGGAGCGCGCGCCGCCGGCGTCCAGCACCTCGGACAGCGCCGGGCTCCCAACCCGGCCCCGCGCCCCGCGCGCTCCCCGCCCGGGCCGCCCCGCATCGCCGCCTCCCGCGCCCGGAGAGAGGCCTCCCGGGTCGCAAACGCGGACGTGGAGCTCTGCTTCTGGTCCGCCTCGAACTGCTTCCCGTGACTGCGGAAGGAAGAGGCGGAGTATAAACATCCCCCCGCTTCCGCGAACGCGACCGCGGAACGCCTGGCCTCCTGGATTTTGAAAGGCGACCCAGACTCCTCCTGCGCCCGGCCGGGTGCTGAGCGCTCCGCTCGGTTCTGCGGTCGTTAGGCACGCAGAGAGCCTGGGTGCTGTTATCCCAGTGCTGAGGATGGGGGGGCTCGGTCACCTGTGCAGGTCCCTACTGCCGGCCATGGTGTACCACTCCTGTCCACCCGGCCGGGTTGCAGCAGTGGTAGGTGTGCCCGAGCCGGAGCAAGTCCCCCCGAAAGCTCCGCACTTGGGTTCAGGGCGGCAGAATTTGAATCAAAGCTGGGCCTGTGTGCTTGGAACCTGTGTGCTTGGGCACAATCCCCCAACCTGTCTGAACACGGAGCTCTGTGTCTGGAAAATTAGGGTAATGATGCTTCCTTTGCAAAAGTGCAGGGCAAGATGGTCGAAGAGATCGTGTACCTGGGGGATAACTCTGCAAACTGTGGACTGTGGTTGGGGGGTGGGGGCCGGAAAGGGGGGTGCAGGTGACTGAAAGAGGGAAAGGGTGGGTGATGGGCAGTGGCACCCCAGTGCAGGGCTCAGAGGGAGGATCCTGGATGAGTTTGAGTCAAGATAATAATTCCTTTGGTATTCACAAGACTTTGTACAGTGTTCCCATGTGGCCTCCATTTGAGCCTTACAGCAGTCTTGTTAGGTGGGGTTGGAGTTCTTCTATGCGTGTGGCAAAACAACGCTTGGGGGAGTCACACAGCCACCTAGCAGCAGGACTGCCATCCGAATCCAGGCCACCTGCCTCTCTGCTCTGCCGTCTTTCTGCCGCAGCTGTACGTCCTCAGGGGCTAGGATGTGGAGCGGTTACAGACCTACAGGGCATGGAGAGAAGCCCTGTAAGGATCAGGTCTAACCAGGTGAAAATGATTTTGTAAACCAATGTTCGATCTATGGAAACAGCAAGCTCATGTAGATCAACGGCATACATACTCATCGACTGTATTTTCTTTTGTTCCACAAGGACTTTCGGGCAATTTATAAAGATCCACAAGATGTCAGTTTGACACATTGGAAGTAGCTGAGATTCATTAAGATGTAACTGTGGGCAGACTGATGTGTACAAACATAAGAACAGTCATAAGCTTATTTTGTTGAATCTGCACAGGAGGAGGAGGAGGAGGAGGAGGAGGAGGTAGAGGAAGAAGAGAAGGAAAAGGAAGTGGGGGTGGGGAGGAGAGAGGAAGCTGAGAAAGTAGGTAAGAAACAAGATTCAGGCCAGAACCAGCAGTAAGATGAATACACAGCACGTGTGCCCTGGAGTCCTAGAGGCTTGCTGCGGGTCACTAAGTGAAGTACTGTGTATGACCAGTGTCTTTCTCGGGGATAGGAGCCGCTTTGTAGGTGTTTGCAGGAGTCTGCTGGCCCTTCTTACTTTTGCACAATTTTTCCTTCAGGAAACAGTCTTGAAAAGAAATGCAATGCCTTGACCCTCTGATCTACCGTGCTGCCTAACAAAGGAAGTGTAACGGGAAATCCCATGCCAAGGTGACTCGGGGAAGAGGAGAGAAAGCAGATGGGATTTTCGCGGCACCGAACTCATTGTTGCGATGGCTCGCAGAAGCGCACCGTGCTTTGAAGTTTAGGAAGAGCGTTCCTCCATCTTTTGGCTCACTGGAGGCTTCTAACAAACCTGTAGAGGTAAGAAGCTAGGCGAGCGAGGGAAAGGACGGAGACAGAGCAGCCCGACTTGAATTCCAAGTTTATTTTCGTTTTATGCCTAGTGTCCTCAACCGCATCCCTGCAGAGGCCAGGGAAGTAGCCTGAGCGCAGGAGTCAGGCCCGTCATAGGATGACAGAGGATGGCAAACTGAACAATGAACGATGCATCCTAAAACATTCAAGTTTCAAAAATTAAAGCACTGTGCCCGTCAAGCAAGGCGACCCTGGGAGCCACATTTGGCCCTCGGTCCTTTACTGGGCAACCTTGATCGACGTCACTCAGGCTGCAGGTGTGGGGAGGCGCGGGAGGGAGAGAGCCTGAACTCGGCAAGATGAAAGACTGTCTGTCTTTAAATCCCCTGTTTCTAAACTGGGAACCAGTGGACAAGGTGCCTCCTCCCAGCTTCAAAAATCTTAGATTTTAATAGTTTCATGGACAGTAAAAGAATCCAGCAGTTTCTGGGCCAAAAAAGGGCAACTACTTCCACCCACCCACCCCTCCATCAGAGAGAACATCGTTTTCTTATATTTTTTTGGCGTTGGTGATGTTTTAGTTTCCGGGGTTCCTCATCCAGTCAGTCAGTCCCTGCCTGCGCCTTTGGAAGGTGTGTGCGCCCCACTGTGGTGGCCCCGTTTCTTAGGGAGACGGA
This sequence comes from Mustela nigripes, assembly GCF_022355385.1. Lineage (NCBI taxonomy): Eukaryota > Metazoa > Chordata > Mammalia > Carnivora > Mustelidae > Mustela > Mustela nigripes. Next base: position 989,928 of record NC_081569.1, read on the forward strand.
AAACAGCCCTGAGGGGTGAACGGGAGAAGGGTGGGCTGAGGGGCAGGGGGGCCAGACCGCGGGGAAGGAACCAGGCAAATTTTGCTCACGTCTCAGTGAGCAAAAACTTAACTCTGTTTTTTAACTTCTTGACTCTGTTTCTGAAACACGTGGTGGGGGACCCACTCTGGGGTTGCTAATACGTGGTGGGGGACCCACTCTGGGGTTGCTAATTTTAAAACGTGGTGCCTCGTGCCAAGTGCTTGGGGTTCCAGAATTCAGGAGCCTCCTTCCCTCCGACAGGCTGAGGAACCACGAAAGGCGTCTCATCCTCCCTGTGTTAGGGGTCCCTGCCCCTCATTTTCGTTCTCTGCCACACACATCAGGAGATGAATTCCCAAACCAAAGTCCGTCAGACCGCGGTGGGCTCCCGCGCTCCCGTGGGTCACGTTTAGTGCTGCCTTCGGAGCGCCTGTCCAGCCTGAGGCTCCTCTCCGCCTCGTCCCACCGGTGCTCCTGACCCTCGTCCTCCCTCAGCGGCTCCTAGGTGACCTCCGGCCTCCAGCAGACCCTTCCGAGCCCGACTTCGACACTCTTTGTCCTTCGTGCCCGGCAGGTGCGTTGACACTCAGTCCGTGTTTGGTGGGGAACGAAGGATGAATGGGCCGGCAGCGCCAGTGCGTCCCACGTGGTTTGCGTGGCCATATTCAAGCTTCATCCACACAAGCCTGTCAGTGTATCAGCACTTTATGGGGAGATAACGCCCTGGGGAGTAGGGGTGAGGGCAGTGGAAGGCGGAGAGGGAACGAGGAGGGGCAGGTACAAGGGGACACGCAGCCAGCCACGGCCTGACAGCAGGCGCCCGCAGCTCCGTTTCGCGGAAGGCATGTCCTCTGCGGCATCCCCTGCCCCGAAATCCTTGAAGCCCACCAGCAGCGAGGAGAGGAGGTGGCCCGACATTCTGTTTCCCACCACCTCCCTCCCTTCAGTCAGCATCTGCTCTAGAAAGGGTTAGCGCGCCCGCGTGTCTGCACCCGGTGGCCTCAGGGAAGCTGCTGCTCCTGGCCGGTTGAAGCCGGGGCGTGGGACTCATGGGACACCTGTTCACCTGCAGCACTGGCCTGACCGACGACGTGGGAGAGGGGCAAGCCCTGCCAAGGCCACTCGGGCCAGACAGACAGGCGGGGGGCCAACACCGGAGACGGGCAGGTCGACGTGACCGCGCGTCGGTCTGGGGGATGCGGAAAGCGAAGGGCAGGGCTGTCGTCCCCCACCGCGGGGGTGAGCCGAGGGTCTGCGTCTGTCCTCACTCAGAGCTCCTGCGTTTTTGTCATTCAGGAATGTCAGTCCGGAGGCACACAGTGAAAAGGGGCTGTGGACAGCATGGAAAGTGCTCCCTACACAGAGTCGTACCCTCAGATGGGCTGGAGACTGCCAGCATGCCTCGTCTGCATTCTGTGCTCTCCTTAGATGCTGGGATTTGGGACGAGGCCTGCGCTCAGGGGAGCAGGGGGCCGCCGACCCCAAGTTCGGGGAGAGCAGCATCTCCCAGAGAGGCCGTCCTGTCCCCTCTGGTCCTTCCTCCTTCCCCTCCCTTCCAGCCTCCCTCCCTCCCTGCCCCGACCTTGAAGGGGTCTGGAGGGATGCGATGTGGCCCACACGGGACTCGGAGGGACGCGCCACGGTCCTCCTGCCCGTCCTGCCTTCCTTTCCCTCTCTCTTGCTCCTTCCCCTGAGTCTTCCTGGATCCTCCTCCTAATGACGACGCGGCTGATGAGGGAGAGAAGACCGCGTCCCTGCCTCGGGGCTCACGGAGGCCGACCCAGGAGACGAACACGTCGACGCTCCATGGAGAAGTTTGCAAAGCGTCAAGGAGCCCGGGAGAGGCCGTGTCCGGTTTTTCTCGTGTCGTGTAGTGTGTGTGCGACTGCGGCGGTGAGGGTGGGTCGTGCGTGTGCTGTGCGGGGTGCGCGTCTGGGTGCTGTGTCAGCGCGAGGAAGAGAGAAGGCCAAGACCGTGCAAGCATTACAGCGTGTGCGTGTACTACACTGGATTTTCTTCTTGGTGGGCTGCGTCTAGATTTTGCTTTTTATGAATTGTGCTGCTGGGAACGTTTCTGTACATGTTTGGCTACACAGATTTACGGGTAATTTATTGGTGTGAATGACTCACCCCCAAACGAGTGACTTCGAACGGTAATCAGTTATTTGTGCATTGTTTCTGCAACGCGGACCGGGCTCTGGAAACTTCTGCCGGCCTCACCTGCGTTCCTTCCCGCAGGGGTGACCAGCTGGGGGTCGGCCGGTCCGAGGCGGCCTCGCTCGCACTGCGGTGGTCAGCGGGGCTGGCCCGCTGGGACTCCGTGTGTCCCTGCCGGCGGGACACCCCGCATGTCTTTACAGGCAGCAAACGAAGGTCCACGGAGGCCTTGCAAGTTGCACACGGCCGCTCTGGCTGCGCTTTCTTGGTCAAGGCAGGGGTGCGTGGAGGAGGGGCGAGGGTCTTCGCAGGCGTGTGCTCGGGGAGGGGAGGACATCGTGGCCACGCTTCTCAGTCCACCGCAGGCGGAAGCCCGCGTGGAGTGACTGGGGCGGAGGGCTGGTTTCGGCCCCGCCAGCGGGTTCCTGCCGCCTCGAATCCTGGTCCGACCCTGGTCTCGGAGCCGCTGGTCTAATTTTAGCCGCGCCGGATTACACAGCATGTGTAGTGGCCTCTCGTTGTGCCTTAATTTGATTTTCTCTGCCTACTAATGAGGCTCAGCACCTTTTTATGTGCTCGTCGGCGGTTTGTGGGTCCTCTTTCGGAGGAAGTGATTTGTGGGAGTTCTTTATATAGCCTGCGCATGAGTCAGCTGTCATCTCCCTCTGCCCTCCCTGCTCGGTCTTGAGTGATTCTCCTCTTGATTAAAAAGGAAGTCGCATCTGAGCCGAGGTCTGCGGGACGATGAGTCAGGAAGGAAGAGCGGGGAGACCTTGCAGTTAGGAGCACGAGGGGTGCTGAAAGGGACAAACATGCGGGCATCTGAGGGAGACGCTGTGCGTGGGCGACCGGGGCAACAGCGGGGGAGCTGGGGGGCTGGGCTGGGGACCAGGGGCCTCTGAGGGAGCAGGAGGCCGTGTTTTCGCTGCGCACTCCCTCTCCTTGATTTGTGGCGTGGGACCTGCTTCATTGTGTCCAGCGTGCGGGGACGCACACACCTAGCCCAGAGACCTTCCTAAAGGGATCTTATTATAGTCCTTATCAGGCCCTTCTTATAGGGGATGGTGGAAAAAGAGAAAGGCCATACCTCACGCGCACACACACCCACACACGCACACCCACGTGCACACACACACAGTAGGAGCCTGAAGGAGGCGGCGCGGAGACGGGGAGACAGCGGCCATGCGGTGTCCCTGGGCGGGAGCGTTTCTAGAGAAGATCTTGGGGGACCACGAACACACCTGCAGCACGACCCCCCGAGATCTAGCTCTCGGGACAAAGCCTTGTTTGAAGCGGAGGGACACTGGACGGTTAACCACAGTCGCTTCCCTGAAGGGAGTGGCTTCCCCGAGGCATGTGTGTGGGTGCGTGTGCGTGTACGTGTGCGTGTGCATGTCCGCACACGCGCACGAGGAGAGCTCTTCTTCGTTGCAGCCTTAAGTGCAGTTTGGGCGTTTGCAAACACTGCAAGTACCTGTTAACGTCTTAGAGACTGATGAAGGGTGTGGGTCTGTCTGTAACTTCAGCCAAGGCAGGCTTCTGACTTCCCATTTAACAGAGGGTCATAAACTGATCAGAAACAGCTCAGGGCAGTGGGGGTGGGGGAGGACAGATGTGCCTTAGGTGGGGAGCCAGGACCATCGGCTCAGCAGGAGCCTGGGGGACAGAGTCCCCTGGAGGGGCTGTGCTGGCACAGACGTGGGCCCGGAGGGGCCCCCACCTCTCCGTATCCGCGGACGGCCTCTCCAGCGACACCGGGTTTGGGGGCTCTGGTGCAGGAACTCAGGGAGGGACACGGGGCCAGGTTTGGCAGGGCTCCGCCGCGGACGCTCGGGTGTGGGCAGGCGTGTGATCCCGCCCATCCTCTGCCCTGCGCCTGTTCCCGGGGGGAAGGGGTGCGGCATCGTTCTGGAAGACAATGGGACGATGTTCTGGAGGGCGACGGGATTCTGACACCTGCTGGAAAAGTAGAGACTACAACCCGGACGGGGTAGCGAGGCTGGTTTTGCTTTATGATGATTTTCCGTCCTGATTTCTCCCCTCTTATATAGTAACGCATGCTTACGTCAGGAAGTACGGCAAAGAGGAGGTGAAAACCGTCCATTGCTCTATGACCGTTCTGGCGTGTTTCCTGCTGGAAGAAGAATGGGGTGAACAGTTATTTATGAGGTGACCCGAGAGGCAGCCTCGCCGCTCGATGCTGGGGCTGGGGCTGTGGCAGCGAACCAGGCAGACATGGGCCTTTCCACGTGCGGAAGCCAGCGTGGCCCACGGGCGCGAAGCGTGGTTTCCTCCACAACATTCGAGGTAAGCGACGGCCGTCTGTCTTGCTTACCGTGCGCTGGGCGTACGTCCGCGGCTTTGCTGTGGGGAAGGGTTCTCCGTACGTGCTCTCGTTTGACCTCTGTGCTGGCTCTGTGAGGGGCAGCCACCGTCCCCCGACCCCACGCACGTGACAGACGGATGTGGATGAGCTGGGTGACCTGGCGGGATCCGGCGGCCCCGCACCCCACACCCCTGCACCAGCCACAGCACTCCGGCTGCCGGCGGAGCACACATCATCTCTCTCTCTTCTCCCTCGCTAGGTCTGATCGCCGCTGTGGCCCGGAGGCGCTGCCGAGGCCAGGATGATGGACGACGACACGGAGCTGAGGACAGATGGGAACTCCCTCCTGAAGGCGGTGTGGCTGGGGAGGCTCAGGCTGACCAGGCTCCTCCTGGAAGGGGGCGCTTACATCAATGAGAGCAACGACAAAGGGGAGACGGCCCTCATGGTGGCGTGCATCACCCAGCACGTGGACCAGCAGAGCACCAGCCGGCCCAGGATGGTGAAGTACCTGCTGGACCAGAGGGCAGACCCCAACATCCAGGACAAGTCCGGCAAGACGGCTCTCATCCACGCCTGCATCCGGAGGGCGGGGGGCGACGTGGTGTCCCTGCTCCTGGAGAACGGCGCCGACCCCAGCCTCGAGGACCGCACGGGGGCTTCGGCCCTGGTCTACGCCATCAATGCCGATGACAAGGACGCCCTGAGGCACCTGCTGGACGCCTGCAAAGCCAAAGGAAAGGAGGTGATCATCATAACAACCGCTAAGTCGTCGTCAGGCACCAAAACCACCAAGCAGTATCTCAATGCCCCTCCGTCGCCCGGAGGGGAAGACCGCCAGTCCCCTCCGCTGTGCACGTCCCCCTCGGACATCGAACTGAAGGCTCTAGGCCGGGGAGCCCCACCCACGGACAGGGAGGATGACTTCTTCAGCCTCCAGTCAGGGCGTCTGAGTGCCGGCAACATGGCCAGGGCTCTCAACGAGCCCGGGTCGCCCCTCAGGAAAGTGGGGAACCTCAAGCGGGCCCGCCTGCCCCAGCTGAAGAGGCTGCAGTCTGAACCCTGGGGCCTGATTGCGCCGTCCGTGCTGGCAGCCGGCGCGCGTCAGGACGAGACCCACGGCCCCGGCCCAGACAGCGAGGTCGTCAAGAGCTTCAGTGATGTGTCCTTCCCCAAGAGGGGGCCGCTCTCCAGAACCAGCAGCATCGATGGCAAAGACCCCACCTTCTTCCCCACCGTCGCCGAGCAGGTGCAGAAGATCACGGCCTCCCCAGGACCAGCATCCTGGAAGGCCGCCCACGAGAAGGGTCAGGCTTCCCACCCCCGTCTTGCCCGGAGAGGGACTCTCCCCGCTGACCAGGAGAAGGTGGGTTTCAGTCCAGCAGGCCCCCCTGCTCTCAAAGATCCCGTGTCCCTCAAGTGGCTGGAGAGTGATTTGCACGACTTAGATTTACAGACTGGGGCCGACCAGCTCAGCTCGGTCTCCCTGGAATCAAGCAAAGGGCCCTTGGACAGGAAGAGGCTCGACGGCTCCTTCCTGGCTCTCTTCCACGGCTCACGGGAGTCCCTGGACCCTGCGCCCAGCACGTCCCCCAGCTCGGCACGCCGCCGGCCACCACCTCTGCTGGAAAGGCGAGGTTCTGGGACTCTGCTGCTGGACCGAATTTCGCACACCAGGCCCGGCTTCTTGCCGCCTTTAAACATCGGTGGGAACCCACCTATCCCTGACATCAGATCCAGCAGCAAACCGTCTTCTCCACTTGCGAGCAGCTTGAAATCCATGGTTCCCGTTGCGCCCAGTTCACCCAAGAGAGCAGACCTGAGAGGCAGACGGGCGCTCCTGCGGAGACACTCCATGCAGGCCGAGCAGATGAGGCAGCTGTCGGACTTCGAGCAGACCGTCACCTAGCAGCGGCCGGCGGGCTGTAAACCACAGAACTCTGCGCAGTTACTGGAAGGCACCCTCACCTAGAGCAACACAGCCGCACATCCCGTGGGTCCCTCTGCGCTGCCGGCGGGGACGGAGCTGGGCGCTGTGTCCCTGCGGAAGTGGTCTCTGGGTTTATGCAGTTTTCCCTGCAGAGAGCTCAGGGTAATTGGGTTCGAGACACGAAATCACCGAAACCAAAAATTTCCCCACGGTCCTCCCTTTGGGGTTGGGAAGGCCCCCCAGGCAGACGAGCACGGAGGTCCTGAGATGGTATTCAGATCACGCCCTTTGTAATCCATCTATAAAGTGCCTACAGAGATGACGAGGCTTTCACATTCGTCGGGATGTGCAGGAGCTCAGTGGGCCCGGAGCTCGGGAATCCCGCAGCTGTGTTCCCTTCCAAACAGCAGAAGCGGAGCTCCCCGTTCAGAGAGGCCCCGCGGGTGGGCGCTGTCCAGCACCCGGAGCCCCAGACCCCCAGACCCCTCCTGCCCCCGTCACACCTGCGTTCATGTACACCTGCGGGTGTGTGGTGGGTCCCCAGCGATGGTAACCACGTGTTCCCTGAATCCCGAGGGGCCGTCCTTGAGGGGTGCCTCAGAGACGCGGCCTGCCCCCTGCCCTGACACTAGCTCTGTGTCGGAATCTTGTGGAAAGACCCTCGGGGGCGGTTAATGAATTTGGAGGTGAATGTGATACAATTTCCAGAACAGACCCTTTTCTTGCTTGTTCTTGAGAAAACTTGATGAGACTCCCCAAAGCCAGGACGATAGTAACGATGGGACGGGCAGGGAGTGCTTCTCAGGCCGGAGCTGCGGGACGGCTTTGAGTTCTGTAGCCTGAACGGGGAAGGGGTGCCGGCCGTCCTGTCAGGGGCTGCTGTCCAGGTAATTGAAGAAAATTCTGGTTTCTGCTGTGTCTGAACTATCCACATGATGGAGGTGTAGAAATGACCGGAACGACCCTTTCCAGCCACGTTGCCCCAGCGGAGAAGGGAGGCGGACGCTTGGCACATCTGCAGGGCTGGAGGCACGTTTCGGATGAGGGCTCCTGGTTACGTCCTAGTCATCTTCTTCTCCTGCTGCCCGGATATGCCGGCTCCAGGGTTAGAAGAATGCGGTGGTCCCTGGGGGTTGCGTCCTACAGAGGAATGAGTAAAGGCTCTGAGACTGGGGTTTGCATCCCTGTTTTCATCATTTACCAGCTTTGTGACTTCTCGAAGCCTCCACTCCCTCATGGGCAAAACGGGCTTGGCAGTGGTCCACCTTGAAAGGGGGAGGGGGAAGAACGGGCCAGCTGCTGGGCCTGGCACGGAGCAGTAACTGGACGGGAGGTAGCTGATTCTGACGGACACCTTCAGACCGCTGAAGCGCCCGCGTCTCAGATAATACATTATATCCTGCACAAAATGGATTTCAGTGCTGCTGAGGAACTCCAGGGTCTCCTTGAGACCCCCGGGGGTGCCGTGGTACCGAGCCGTCGGCACACTGGTCGAGGAAAATGCCTTCCGCCACGTCGGCTCTCCAGGTCACAGCATTTCTGTCACGGCATCTGCTAGGCGGTTGTCTGAGCACCCCAAACAGAAGCGTGGACGACGCTTACAGGTAACCTGAATGTTTACTTTTTCATCATTCCTTCCAGGCGGGCCTGTCCGTGCTCAGTCCCAGCACTGCTGAAGCTTTAGGCTGGGTGGGCTTTGTCATCGGGGCTGACCTTGCGTGGCAGGAGGCTCGGCGGCAGCCCTGCCCTCTGCCCGCCAGACACCAGTAGCACCTTCCTCCTGGGTGCGACCACCAGAAACATCTCCAGACATCTCCTGGGCCCACACCGCCTCGGCTGATCACTGCGGCTCCAGGAGGGGGACAGCGTGCCTGGCAGAAATCGGTCATGACCAGCAAAGCCGCACAGAGGTGTGGGTCTGGCCGCGTCAGCCCTCCCACTGACCTGAAGCCAATCGAATTCTGCTTTAGTAGGATGACTGATCGATTGATCCATAACTCGGGCCCTCGGGGTTCTTGGCAAGCACACCTGTGGGAGTGCTGGTGCCCTTTTGTACTTTGTGGGGAGGGAGGAAAAGCATGTAAGCTAGTGAAAACCTAGGGCTCACAAACTTGGTTTAGGGTGAACAATGCATAAGCTTCTCGGACCACTGAGTCACGAATAGTTCTTACCAAATGGACGGGATTGCAGGCAAGGACACGTTCCCACACATTAGAGAAAATCATAGGGACATCCCTTGTTCTCAGCAGCTCATTAACTCCTCCCACCCCCCCACCCCCCCACCCCCTCCCACTGTCCGCACTGCCAGCGAAAGCTAGCCTCTGCTAGTAGATCCGGAATAGCCCGTCCGTCCCATGCGTGCCCACAGCAGGAGCAGCGGGGACTCTTGGTCTGCCTCTGTCCCTGGTGACCCGTCCGTTGGCCTTTCTCCGGACGGTACGTCCTCCATCCCCGTTTGATGATGCATTTGCTGCATTAGGCTGGGTTCCAAACTAGTACGACCACAACACTTCGTCACGATTAGTCAGTGCAGAAAAAAGCGATTTGTCCACATCAACGAACCACACAAGGATGCTTCTAAAACGCACATTTTAGATTCCACCGTGCTTTCTAGATCAGAGAGGCGCTTCTCTTTTCCGAATCCTGGTGCCACTACAGGAGTTAGCTGCAGGCTGTAGTTAAGACTTTCTGGAATGCTTGTCAAAATATATTCTAGAACAGGAGCCTGGAGTTTAAATTCTGGAACTTTGGTTTAGCTTCTAGACACCCCGAAGCCGGTTTCTGTTTGTTTATTTAGACCTGTCGTAGAGTCTCTTAGAATTTCATCAGGTAAACGTGTCCTGCCAAAGGCAGGCTGTGTCTGACCCTTCCCCTTAAACTCCTCCTCCTGCTTGAACTGGTTCTCTGTGGTGTTGGACTCTAGTCTCAAGCTGGCGGCAAGGTTAGAGACGTGTCCACATGCAAGTAACGAAACTGTCTAGATATTTCTAACATGTCAATAAAAAGATATATGGCAATCCTTTAATAGCACACCCTTTTTTGTAGCGAAGTCTCCATGATAAATATCACCTTTTCCTTATGACGGGGTTGACGTGACCGCCTGGGAATGTCATCCTTAGCAGACACCCTAATTTCATGCATGCATAATTTTAAAAATTAACTTTTACTTACACAAGTATTATGGTTTCTCCCTTGGTTAAACAAGAGGCAGAGGACAAGAAAGTGCTTTTCCACGGCGAGAGGTGGGTCTCTGTACCCTGCCCGCCTCTGCTTGGGTTTCCTGAGTGGGGAGGGGCCTCCCTCCTTGGGTCCGAGGTCCAACATCGATGAGTGGTAACATACGCTCCTGCTCGAGGACAGGGCACAGGTATCGTCTCTGGGAGTCCGGGATCTGTGACTCACGTTTCATCCGCACCCGATCCAGTGCAAACCGTACCTTTAGGTTCTCCCCTGGACGACTGAAATGACTTAGGTTAACAAAAAGAAAAAAAGGAAAGGACTAGTTTCAGTATGTCTATTCCCCCTCTATCTTCAGGAAAGGCAGGTCCCCATTGTTTCTGAACCCCTAGAGGAGAGATTATGAGGGACCGTACTGGGGAGGGGGGAGGAGACGCTGATGGGACTGACGGGGGAGAGGGATGAGGACGAGGCCACAGGAGTCCACCTGGAGGGGAAGCGTGCACTCCCAAGACTGACAGAAGGTCAGAAACTTGGGGTCCCTTGAGTGGAACCTGCTTCCTCCCGGAGCAAAACTATGGAGGGGAGAGGCTGCACGGTGCATCCTGGGAGGCAAGGGTCAGGCTGGGCAGGAGGACATCAGAGCTGCCTGCCCGGACAGAACACGGCAGCTCGGACAGTGCACACACGTCAGCACGGCGGTGAGCCCGAATGCTGTGTGCTGCTGGTACTGCCACGGAACAGGGCCGGAGAGCTCCTCCGAGACCGAGATGGACATTCTTATTGTCTCTGTTAAGACTGGCAGGGGGTGGGGGGGGGGACAAGACCCATTTTAGATTGATTTAGAAAAGTAAAGCAGTGTGATGCTTCTTACATCCAATGGTAATGAAATGAGATGGACAGCAGTCCCATAGCCCATGGTGTGCACAGGGTAGGAAGGAAAACACCCACACCACACTTGGAATTTGCCAGGGGGAGGTCATCGAGAGTAAAGAACAGACTTCAGGAAACAAGACGGAGGTCACCGTTTTGCAGCTGTGCTCATACCAGATCAAGTCCACAGATCCGACGCCGGCTGCGGACGGGGCTTGACATCCTACAGTAAACATGGAGTGCCACCCACTAGAGAAAAGGGTCAGCATTATGGGAAAGGATGGGGAAGGAGGAGGAACAGGAGGGGAGGGGGAATGAAAGGACCAACGTCGAGGCCAAGGTCCTGCCAGGGCGAACCAGCCCAGAGCAACAGCCCGTGGAGGAAGAGCCCCGGGAGCTCCATTCTGGAGTCCTGTGCCTCACCCGGGAGGACGCAGAACCACAGACACTCCTGATCTAGAGGATTTCTCATATGGTGAGAGGTAAGGGTCTAAATTAATTAATTATCCCATTAGAATTTAAAAGTATTCTTTTTTTTTTTTTTTTGGCCACTGTCGGTACTCTTGGTTGCCCACCTGTTAGATCCTGATTTTGCTCACGTAGTCACTTGATAGCCTTGCCTCTCTTTTGACTGGAGCCAAAGCTGCTCTGTCCCCAGCTCCCTCCAAGGCAAGTCCTGACTGGTCTGAGTTAATCATGACACGTCCATTCTCCTTATCAGACACTGGGTAAAGGATCTAGCCTAAGCCAGCCACCACCGGCTGCCTCATCACTGCCCTAGGTCCAGAGATGGCTGCATGGCCTACCTGGACCAACTGGACTGAAGGAAAGGACATACACTTCATGGCTGAAAGATTTTCTCTTCCTTCCACTAGACATGACCAAACATGTTGCCCCAAAACTTATTTGTTTGGGTTGACAACCCTCTTTTGACAAAGAGAGAACAGAGTCTAAGGATAAAGCCAACATGAAGAGAAGGGTGGAACTTGGAGGAAGATGGATTGGAGCCTTGATCACGTTATGCCTGCAGCCCGCATCACCTCGAAACTTTCTGTTACAAGAGATAAGGTATCCTGTGCCATTTAATCTAGTTAGAGTTGGCTTTTCATTTACTTGGGATACCATACGAATTGGTTGTTTCTGCAGTTTCTGTTTAAATATTTTAATGATGACAAAAAAATCAGTACCCCATTCATAACTTTTTGAAAGCCTAATTGCCAGAAAGTCCTTTCTTATATTGAGTCGAAATGTCCCTTACTGTCAGATTCATGCATTGCCCCAACTTACACAAGATGGGACACGCAGGACAGATGTACCCCGAAGTATGGGTGGACACAGTGTGCTCGTGGAAAGCATGTTGCTACAACATCAGGCAGATCTGGGTTCATTTGCTGGCTCCCCCGTTCATAAGCTGAGTAAGTCTGGGAAATATGACAATTTGTTTAACGGCCATAAACTCTTGCCATCCAGTGTCATCCTCCTCTGAATGTGACTTAGAACTCCTCCCATCCAGAGCTGGAGTGTTAATTCTCCACCTTCAATCTGGGCTGGCCTTGGAACTTGCTTGGCTAACAGAACGGGGCAAAAGTGATACTGGAGGGTAGTTTCTGTTTCTGCCCTGCTGTCTTGGGATGGTGCCCCACACAGAAATCATGTACATTGCAAAAAGCCGCAGGATGCGTGGAGGGCTGAGCGCGCTAGCCAACAGCTCCCAGCAGTGGCACACGTGAGAGTAGGACCATCATGGACCTCCAGCCCAGGGGACCCTCCAGCTGAAGAACTGCCCAGCCAACTGACAGAACCACGAGACATTATAAGTCGCAGCCAGTGTACACCACCGGGTAGTCTGTTGTCTAGCAAAGGCTGAAGAGAAGCAGGAACATGATTTCATTACACATCTTCTGTATCTTTATTATCAAAGGAAAAAAATAATGCCTTTTTTTTCACATGGTTGCTAGTGAGGATTAATTAGTGCAAAATATGTAAAGTGCATGCATAGCCAGTGCCGCGGTGGGGACACTGTAGGTGCTAAGTAAGAGGCAGCTCTCATGATTCCTGTTAATGCCAACTTTTGAAGTTAACACTTTCTTCACCCTTAGGTTTTATTTTTTGAGGTTAAATCCCATGTCCTTTGACTTGAGAAGCCTCCCTGGCCATTTACTAAACCGGCCCCTTCCTAATTACCACCCACCCCCCACTTTATTACCATTCCTCCTAAAGCAGTACGACTGGGCTCTGATCCTACCTCCAGTGGTGGCGCCTTCCACCTTTCAGCAGCAGGTGCTGAAACACTGCCCTTCCTTTAATAACCCCATGCAAGTCAGGGCTCCTCCTTTTCTAGCTCTTCCACTTCTGCCGTCTGGCATCCTGGTACCTGTCCATGATCCGTCTTCCAGCGTTCTGACTTGAGCGACTGCCAGGTCGGGCTTCCCACCTCGGAACCGAAGCAGGTGTTTTCTTGGAACTTAAACATGGGACTTAACCGTAAACCCGGCAAAACTCCTTTTCGTTAGTCTTAGCTTAGCATGCAGCTGGCCGTGCTCCTCTTGCTTGGTCTTCCATCTGTCATTTGTTGCTTCCCCTGGTGCGTCTTACCTGTTTTCTTAAGCCAGGAGCTAGGAGACAGTGCTCATCAGTACAGAGTCAGGGAAGGAGCCTCAAGGCACAGCCCTCCACACCTCTCTGGTCTCTGACCAGACGTACTAGCAGACGTTACCCGTAGGGATCGCTTTCACATTGCTTAGCCCGTGGTGCTGGTCCAAGGTGCCTGGAGGCCGTCCCGCCCCTCCCGCCCACAAGGGGGTCTGTAGGGGCGGTGTAGCTCTTCCCCGAAACGGAGACTCGCGTCGGGTCCTGCTGTCCCGAGAACGTTCTCTACTGGGCGGCCAGACCACAACCAGCGTCTTCTCTCTCTGTTCTACCTGATCGTAGAATATAAACCCTATGCACGATCCTACAAAATACCTTCCCGGGCCAGCGGTCACGGATAACGCAGTAAACAATTTATCAGCGTCCGGGGCTTTTGCGAAGTCGAAGGCAAAGAGCGAGGGTTTTGCCCCCCGAGAACCTTCACCTCGTCCCGACCCCCGGACAGGTGCACCGCGGAGGGTGCGACCCGGGGCATCGCGCCAGCCGGGGGTGCGAGCCGGGGTCAGCCCCCGGCGCCGCGGCAGTCTCTCGCCCGCGGAGGGGTGGCCGGGGAGCGGGCGTGCGGCCGTCCCAAGCTCGGTTCCGGCAGCCGCGGCGCCGCGGGCGCGCCCTCTGCTGCTCCCGGGCCGGGCCGGTCCTCCCGGGCGGTGCGGGGCCTCCGCGCAGCCGCTGTGCCTCGCGGTGGCGGCGGCGGCGGTGGGCGTGTGGACCTGGGCCCCTCGGGAGGGGCGCCGACCCCGCCGGCCCGAGTCCAGGGCGGCCGCCCCCACCCCCCACGGAGGCCCCCCGCCGAGCCGGGCGCCGCAGGGGGAGGGGGCGTGGCCGGCCCGCTCGGCCAGCGCGCACGCGCGGCGGGAAGGGGCGGGGTGGCTCCCCGCGCGCGCCTGCGCACCAGACCGCCCGCCCCTCCCGGAAGCGCCGCCGCCGCGCCACGTCCGCGCCCCGCATCCCGCCGCCGCCGCCCCCGGCCGGGACCCACCGACCGCCGCGGAGCGCCATGGGCCGCGCAGGCGCGCGCTCCGCCTCGGCGCTGCTGCTGCTGCTGCTGCTGGTGCTGCTGCGGGCCGAGCGGCCGCGGGGCGCCGAGCTCACCTTCGAGCTGCCCGACAGCGCCCGGCAGTGCTTCCACGAGGACGTGGAGCAGGGCGCCAGGTTCTCCCTGGACTACCAGGTGGGCCGCGCCCCTCGCCGGCCGGAGGGGAGCGCCGCAGGTGCACCGGGCCCGGGGCGCGGTCGGAGCGGCCGCCGCGCGCCCCGGGCCCCGTCCCAAGCCTCTGGGACCGCGGAGTCCCGGGTGTACCCATATGTCAGCGGGCAGGAGGGGGCTTCGCGTTCCTTCCCCGCCCCTCTCCGCGCTGCGGGGGCCGCGGGGTGAGCGCAGAGCCTGCTGCCGTCTGCTGCCCGCCCGCAGTCCAGGCTCCTCCCGCGGACCTCGGGCGCGCGCAGGAGCGGGTCTCGGGGCGGGGGTCTGCTCCTGAGTTTTGGTGGGCGGACTGAGCGGGAAGGACCCCAGCCGCCTTCCTGCTCGCGCACACCCCGGAGATGCAGTGGCCTGAGCCTCAGGAGGGAGGGCGGCCCTTCCGTGGGTCCTCGCTGTCCAGAGCCACCGAAGGAGTGGTCTGCTGGGGGACGGTGTGGGATGGCCTCGGGGTCTCCGATTTGGCCGCTTACACTTCTCTGGGCACCACATGTGAATATGAATTATGGCCGGGTTACCGCCCGGCCCCCCCCCCCGCCCCCCCCCCCCCCCCCCCCCCCCCCCAGCACAGTCACTGCAAACGCGCAAACTGCAAACTGTTGTGAGCCTGGAGGAGCCTGGGAGGTCCTCTGGGCGCTGCTAGGTCAGGAATCTCTTGTCAAGGAACGGCCAGCACAGTTTTAACGCCTCCAGCAGCGGGGCCCTGGCCACTAGGTAAATTCTCCCATCTGCACAAAGAGGAACTTCTGAAGTATGGAAGCAGATGGAGGCCATTGACTGTGTCCCTCGGTGGACCTTGGTTGTAGCCACTGACCGCCAGTATGACCCTGCTGTATGACATGTTTCTTAAGCGAGTTTGAACTATGTAATTCCCAAGGACCCTCTCACCTCTGATGGCCACTGAATCTGTGAATTCGACCAGTAGTGACACGAACATTCACGAGACCCACTCTGCAACCTGCTTGAGCTGGGAGCCTCCGTCTTCTCTTCTGTGGAATGGGAAGGATCAGGCTCCTTGCCCCTTTGCAGAACGAAACCTTTCGGAGTCAGGCGGTCAGGGATTCAGATCTTGGCCGTCACTTTCAAGCATCGTGACCCTGGCTGACTTCCTCCATCTCTCTTAGCCTGTTTCCTCCCCGGTAGAACAGTGTCCTAGCACCTGCTTTAGAAAGCTGTGACGGTTACACGAAAAAAACCAAGTTTGTCAAGGCTGATCACGGTGTCTGGTTGGCATTTCATACCAGTGGCTGCCCCACCGGTCACAGCAGACTGTGGGTGTCTTTGTGGTTGCAGGTCATCACCGGAGGCCACTACGATGTCGACTGCTACGTGGAGGACCCCCTGGGGAACACCATCTACCGGGAGACCAAGAAGCAGTATGACAGCTTCACCCACCGGGCTGAGGTCAAGGGCGTTTACCAGTTTTGCTTCAGTAATGAGTTTTCCACCTTCTCTCACAAGACCATCTACTTTGATTTTCAAGTGGGCGACGAGCCCCCCATTCTGCCAGACATGGGGAACAGGGTCACCGCTCTCACGCAGGTAAGTGGACATCGGCTGGCCCCGGGCCGGTTCAGCCTTTCTCGTCCAGTCTCGGCTGTGCTCAGCGTCAGCCTCTCCTCGGTCCCGCTCCTGGGCTGGAAGGCTCAGGGTCGGCTTCATCTCTTCGCACATTCAGTCCTCAAGGACACCTTCCCCTCTGAGCCCCCTGCCTTGTCCTGCGGGATCCCTGTGGCTCCTTGCTCCGGCATTCCTGGGTTCCGGCTCAGGCTTGCACGCAGCGCCACTGAGGAAAGGCCTTGCCGAGCCCCCTCTGCTCACACCATCTGTGTCGTAAGGACCAAAGGCATGTTCGCTTGGTAATGTAAGCCGCTGCAGCAGCTACGCCCCGAGGGTCGATGGTCTAGCATGAGAAGTTTTTTGTCCCTTGGGCGATAAATCTAGGTTGGTGGGAAGCTTTCATGCAGGGACTGATCAGGAATTGGGGTTTCTCTTTCCTGTCCCCTGTCTGCTCTCCCTCTGCCTCTCGCCACCAGAAGAAGGGGCAGCGAGAAGGCCTCACCTGTTTCTTAGACACCCTGGCCCCGGGGGATCAGGCTGGTCAGGTTGCTGAGCTCGGATGTTGTAACAGGCTGAGGAGGTGCCCGTTAGATACTGGAAGATCCCAGTGAGTGGGGCGGAGGCTGCTGTCGCAGGAGGGGGTGCTCCCAGGGGTCTGTGAATCCCACCACGTGATTGCCCTCAGGTCTCCCGTGGTGCCCACACCAGGTCCTGAGGGACACCAGGAAGGCCATGTTAGTGCCTGTTGCCCTTTGGGACTGGGTCTCCTTCCCTGGCACAGATCTTATCTGAGACTTTCCAGCACCTGGTGCCCGTCTAGGGCCTCTGGACTCTGACCCAGGCCTTGACCATGGTGCCTTGTGTGGCACCTCTGACGTGTCGTGTGGCACCTCTGACGTGTCGTGTGGCTTGGGAGTCCTCCCTGTCCCTCCTCCTTTTGCCTCCCTCCGTTTGTGGTGATTCTGGAGCCTTGGGAGGAGGCTGGAGGGGCAGCTTGTCCAGCTGAGCCCTGCGGCCAGGACCCAGGGCTCAGGGCGCACCCGCGACGGGTAAGCGCAGCGTGTGCAGGGTTTCTGCATGAGCCCGGGACAGAAGTAAACGGAGAGTGGACTTCCAGCCTGGAGACCCAGACAGGCCCTTTCCTCTTGTTTGTAAACAACGTCTGTGTGTATTTACGCATACTAAATGCATGTGTGGGTACATAGGCCCACACACGTGCAGACACATGTACGTGTGTGTGTCCCCATCTGTCCCCAAATTTCGAGGATGGCCATGCCCAGGTCTGCTCTTGCCCCCAGAGCGCAGCCCCTTCCAGACCGGCTCCCACTGGCCCCTCGCGGCATCCTGGCTCCCAGAGGCCTTGCAGAGTGGGGTTCTCAGCCTGCCGTGGCAGCAAAGGGTCAACCCCGAGGCCTTTACCGTGAGCCCCCGCACCTGCTCTCCTCCCCACACATCCCTGAGCCCAGTGGGCCTCCGTGCGCCTCACCTGCCTTCTGTTGGCCCGCTGCCCTCCTTCCTCTGCCCCTCCACCAGGCAGACGCAGACGCCGGCTTCCCCCTGTGCCGCCTGGGGCCGCGGTGGCCGCACGTGGACGCGTCCCTCCTGTTTCAGCGCCCAGTGTGACCGCCTCCCTCTTCCTGCCCAGATGGAGTCGGCCTGCGTGACCATCCACGAGGCTCTGAAGACGGTGATCGACTCGCAGACGCATTACCGGCTCCGCGAGGCACAGGACCGGGCCCGGGCTGAAGACCTCAACAGCCGTGTCTCGTACTGGTCGGTCGGCGAGACCGTTGCCCTGTTCGTGGTCAGCTTCAGCCAGGTGCTGCTGCTGAAGAGCTTCTTCACGGAGAAGCGGGCTGGCCCCCGGGCGCCGCACTCCTAGGCCACTGCGTCACGGGCTCCTGCCGGCCCGAGGGCGACCCTGGGCTGGGGCACCCCACTGCTTACTCCTCGTACCCCAGCAGCCGGCGCCCTCCGAGCCTGATGATCCAGAGGCTTCTAGGCACATTCCATGGGGAACACCAAGAAAAGCGTGCTGTTGGGCTTGGACTGGCCACTGTGGGGGGCCCAGCCTGGCTGGAGGAGGAACCCCGGGTACTCAAGCCTCTTGGGGCGGTGCAGGGACCCCCTCTGTCCACGGTGCATGGGTCGTCGGGCCTGTGTGTGTCCTGTCCTCTGTGGACAAGGAGGGGCCGTCGTCTGGCTTGTCTCTGTGGGGCTCACTGGGTCTGTGGAGACAGGCCCTGAGGCGGCTTTGCAGAGACCCCCGCCCCAGGTGAGCAGCTGTGTCCTCTGTGGAGGCAGGAGCCCGGAGGCCTGGTGCCCGTGGTAAGCCGTGGGTCTCCCGGATGCAGCCCTCTGGTCAGTAAAAGCTAAGCAGGAGCTCCACGTAGACCTGTGCCTTTCTCTCTCTGCCCTGGAGGAGCGTGCGGCTTCCCAGGGAACGGGGTGTCCGCAGAGAGTGTGCGGGAGAGCAGGCACTGCCCTCGAGGCGTGCGTGGACACCCCGCACGGCCTGGGCTCCGCTGCCCTCCTCCCAGTGGAATGACAGCAGTGACATGGGGACTGTGCTTTCTCTCATCTCCGACTCCAGAGGTCACTGTTGAAACAGCTGATCATCGTCGAGTCAAGCTGTGGGCCGAGCACGGGAAGGGACAGAGCTGTCAGCAGCTGTCCTGGGCTGTGTCCACGGCAGCCACACTGGGCTCTGTCAAACCTGGGTCAGACCATGTCCCCCGGGTCAACACCGCCCGTGGCTCCACGTGTTCTCAGGTCCTGGCCCCATCCTTGTTGGGGGCCATGAGGTTGTACCTCACCGGGCTGCTGGCTGCTCGGCTCCGTGTCCTCTTGTCCCTCTGCCCAGGTCTCCTCACTATTCAAGTAACACACCAGGCCATGCCTCTGCCCCAGGGCCTTTGCACATGCCGCATCCTATTAGAACTCCCCCTCCCTCTCCCTGATAACCTGTGCAATCCCCCCTTGTCTCGTGGCTAGATGTCACATTATTGGCGAGTTAACCCTCACCGCTCTGTTCAGGATGGCACCTGCCCACCTGCCCCCACCCGTCTCCCTGTCCCTGTTTTACTTTTCAGCTACGTATCACCACTGATACGTAGTTTTACTCGTCTGTTTGCTGTCCTTCTTATCCCTTTGGATGTGAGCTCCACGATGGGGCACGTGGGCTGCTGCGTCCCTGGTCCCTAGCACGACCCCTGCTACGTACTAAGGTCTCTATGCAATTGGGGGCCAAGCCAGCAGCCTTACCTGTCAGCAGCTGGTGCCGGCCAAGTGTCTCTGAAGGAGGTCCCGGAGACCTGACACCTGCCCTGAGGGACCTCTTAGGAGTGATCTGAAAGCCAGAGCCTCCTGGCAGGTGTTGCTAATGTGTTGTAGACCAGGAAGAGACCCTCCATGAGGCTTGCTAGCCTAGTGGAGAGAAATGCTGCTTATCTGTTCATATATGCCTGAGGGTTTTTTTTCTTCCTTATTTTAAAAATTAATAGCCTCCTGGGACACCTGGGTGGCTCCGTCATTAAGCGTCTGCCTTCGGCTCAGATCACGATCCCGGGGTCCTGGGATCCAGCGCCTCGGTGGCTTCCTCGCTCAGCGTGGCGTCTGCTTGAGATTCTCTGTCCTTTGTCCCTCCCCCTGCTTGCACGCTTGCTCTCTGTCTCTCAAATAAATCTTAAGAATACCCTCCTCGCAATGGGAAGGAGAGGGGTGCGGGGAGGCTGGAAGAGGGTCGCTCCGAGGACGGGCCAGGCCTACGTGGTGGAGCCTCCGTGATGATCCCGACAGCACAGGGTTCAGGGGGGTTCTGGGCTGGTAAACACGCGGGGTTGCAGGGGTGGGGGTGCCTCTGGGGAGGGCCCGGGCGCTCTGGACCCCTCCCAGGCCTCGCCCCACGCCTCTCCCATCTGGCTGCTCACCTGCCCCGTCATCCTCTCCTTTTATGCCAAACCGGTGTCGAGCTGAACTACTTCCCAAGCTCCGGGAGCCGCTCCAGTGAACCAGTGGAACCGGAGAATGGGCTGTGGGCGCCTCCAATCTCTAGCTGGGTCAGAGCAGCTGGGACAGCCTGCGGTTGTGACGGCTTGGGACGTGGGGACAGTCTGGGGAGACCGGGCCCTTGGCCTGTGGGATGTGATGCTGTCCCCGGGGGGGAGGACAGAGGCAAGTGACACTGTCGGACGGCTGGTGCCGCGGAGTTGCTCGGTGGGGAGATGCCCGCCGTCCGAGGTGCCCTGAGGGTCTCGTGTGAGAGCGCAGCGGACGCGACAGGACAGGACGCCGGGACGTCCACCAGCTGTGGACGCACGCAGGCACCTTCAGCGACAGCCAGGCCGCGGGGACTCAGCTGGTGCAGAAGGAGAAGCTCCCGGCCTTTCCCGCCAGAGCTGGCGAGGCCCCCGCGCCCTGGAGTGGCCCCTGCAGGAGCTCATCCGCAGACGTGACGGGATGAGTTCGAGGTGGGGGGGCACTGGGACACTGAAGGTCCCGATTTGCTAGAACCTCCCTCCCTTGAACTCTTGCAAAGGATCGATTTTCTCTAACGGACAGTGCTTGGTTTTTAGGCCCAGATACAGACGGCAATCGTTGGATAGTCTGGATAGTCTGTCCTCACGGGGAGGCTTGGCCGCTGGTCTGGGGCGGGACGGGCCGCTCCCCAGACAAGCCCAAGCCTGCGCCCTGCTCCCAGCCGTCACCGAGCTGCGAGGGGACAGCGGTTGCCTCCTGCAGCCCCGCGTCCCAGGGATTCGATCTCGGTCCTGGTTGAGGTTCTGAGCAAAAGCCTCTCATGGCGTTTCCTTCTGGGCTTTCTCAGTGTGCGACACGGAGCAGGGAGAGGCTTCATGTCCTTGTCTGAATTTCTAGTCCATCTTCCAGTCGCGGGGAGAACAGCTGCTGAGGTGAGGCCCGTGGGCCTCCGGCTCTGCCCGGCCACCACCGCACTGCGATGCGCTCTGTCTCGGCTTTAAGCCCTGTGCAGCCCCATCCTTCCTGTTGGCAGGAGAACCCCCGTCTCTGCGGAGCCACGGGCCGGCTGCGCGCTGGGCCTTCACCTGCAGCGGACCCGCAGGGATGCGTCACCCCCTGGGACGTCTCTTTCTGCAGAAATGTAAGATCACGGACAGAACGTCCTTGGCCAAACCCACACGCACGCGCGGTCTCACGCAGCCAGACAACAGGTTCCGCACAGGTTTGGGGAGCACCTGCTTTTCTAGCCCTGGTGGCAACCATGGGCTCAGCTCTTCCCTGCTCCCTGGGACCCGCCCCGCGGGCCTGCCGGGTTAGGGGTAGGCGACCCCCTTCGGGTCACGTAGCTCTGGACTCAGCCTTTCCACCCGCAGAACTGCCGGGCGGCGGCTCTCCCGATGCTGACCCAGCTCGACGCAGTGTTCCTTCTGCCGGTTTGTGTTTCTCAGTCCAATATTTGGCCACAGGAGAAAACAGGCTTCACATATGGCGTGCTTCTTCACACTCCCTGTCACATCCCGGAGAAATCCTCCAAGAACGCGATCAGACTGTTTCCAGCGTTTGTAGGTCTATTTTCGGCTTTCAAGGGTGCATAGGAACCAATTCTGGCTCAGCCGAGCGTGTTCCAGCCAGACCCCTGGTTTCCGAGGCTCCCAAATCCCTGGGTTTGAAACCCGCTGAGCGTAAGCAACGGTAACAGAACGTTGTCAAGGGAAGCGAGACGGGGCGGCGTCCAGGTCGCCTCTCCTCCAAGCATCGTCTGGCTTAGAACCAGTCTGGTTCACGGATGCGCGCTCTCCCCAGCGGTCCGGAGCTGGAGGAACCGTGTCCCACTGAGTGCTTGTGTTTCCAGGACGATCCCGAGTCCGAGGCGGGCTTGTCGACGACACGCGGGTTTGCCGAGTGAGCTCTCAGGAGAGGTCATGGCGTCACAGGAACTGCTAAGAGAAGGGTCCCGGGCTCCTGATGCAAGAAAGCAGACCCCTTCCTCATGTCCCTCCCACCCCCTGTCCAGTGAGACCAACCCAAGCAGATGAGAGTGAAATAGAATTTAAGTCCCTGAAACCAGAGAAAGGTCACAGTCCTGAATCACTAGCTACAGGGAATGGCTGTCAGATCGGTGATACCTGAAGGGGGGAGATGCCCAGAGCGGTTGTAGCGGGCTGAGACTTTCCTAAGAGAAGGAGGCGTTGTCGTGGATGGCCGAGCTGCGGAGCCTGGAATGGTACTTCCTGGGACTGCGTGTGGGCAGCAGAGGGGGTCCCCACTCTACTTCTTTCCTCCCAGGGACGGGGCAGGTAGGGTCGGAGGAGAAGCTGGTCAGACGGGTGGGCAGGAGACTTGGCAGGCGGAGGGTGGAGCCCCGAAGGGGAATCCGCCGTGTAGCCAGGATCACGCCAGATCTGTCCCTGGCAGTTCTGTGGCCGCCCGGGTGTCACTGGAACTGCTGTCTCCTGGGTCATGCTGAGGACGGAGGGACCGCCCAGCGGAGGCTTGTCCTGAGGGAGCTGGCGAGCAGGCACCGGAGGCCAGGCTCCCCGTGCCGCTTCCCCGCACACTTTTCCGGCAGGCCGGTGGCCACGATGTCTGGAGCAAGAGTGGCCCCTCTGGACTGGTGTGAGAGCGAACCAACAGAAGGCACGCGGAGGGCCGATCTGGAGAGAGTTACCCCAGGACGCAGAACAGCGCAAACGCCCATTTCCCCCTATAGTCTTAAAAAAAAAAAAATAGGGACAATGCAACAAGGTTTCAGAGCAGAGTTACAAGAAATCAGACGAGGTTCTGCTGGATGGGAAAGGTGAGAAAGAGCCGCCAAGATTCCGGGGAGCACGGACGAGGAAGAAACCATCCCAGAAAGGGTCATCGGTTTGCAGATGGCCCGGGAAGACGTGCCACCAGGATCCCAGCGTGGGAGGCTGGAGGAAAGCCCAAGAGTGTCCCAGATAGAGCAGACAAGGAACCCAGAGCCGGACGTTGCTGGGGACAGATTTGCACAGCAGAGCGGGTCCATCGTGCAGGTCTGGGCGTCCCTGAAGAAGAAAGTACAGCCACAACAGCAAAGACCAGAGAGCAGGTGATCCACACCAAGAAGAAATCCACAATTTCTGACATTTCCAGATTCGCTGGGAAGACCGCGGCGTGGTGTCTCCAGGGAGCTGCAGGAAAGAGCGCGCAGGAAGATCAGAAACTGCTTCCTGCCATCCAGACACGAAGGCAGCAGGTGACGATTAGAGCTGGAAGGTCCGTGGGGGACAGCGTGCCCGTTCTGGAATAAGGAGGAACCCCAGGGAGGAGCCCCTGCGAGCCAGCGGGAGAGAGAAGCAGCAGAGAAAGGGCGCACGCATTCCTGCGAGCTCTCCGTCCGCAACGACACCCACCCAGGACCGTGGAGCCGGGAAATCTGCTCCTCCGCGTGGGCTGTGTCCTCCCGATGGTTCAGCAGTGATTCAACAACACAGCCCGTGGGGACCGAGAACTAGGGAGCCGGGGGCCGAGGGAGGGCACATGTGCACGGCCTTCTTTCCCCTGCTGGGATCTTAAGAAACGATCGCAATCATGACAACGGAAGGAGCTACACGGCACTCTTACTCTGGGCCAACTATTGCTTAAAGCTCTTTAGTTCTCCAAAGGGCTCTATGACGGGGACTGTCGGCCATCCCGTTTTATAGTAGGGAAACCGAGGCACGGGGCATTTAGTCAGCTTTCCCCGAGGCCGTCTCGCTCGTAAGAGTGAGATGAGGGATGCGCTTCAGTCCACCCAAGAGACCCTGAAAAACACATTGGATTCACAAAGGGATTAGTAAAATCCATTCTTTTTTTTTTTTTTTTTAAGAGAGCTACTGGTTCTGTCTTTCGTGACTGCAGTTCCCCTGAGGCGGGGCATTTCTTCTAGACACTCATGAGAAACAGGGAAATGGAAACAATGGGATTTATTACAGGGGATCTCCTATAGGGATTGGCTCCCATGGCCATGGAGGCTGAAAAGTCCCCAGACCTGCCAGATGTGAGCCGCCGAACCAGGAGAGCAAGGGGTGCTGGTCAGTCTGAGGCCAGGGGAGCGGCGTCGTGAACCCTGATATGAGTCTGAATGCCTGAGACCAGGAGCTCCCTGTCTGGGGGCGGGGAGAGGGGCCGGGGGGCGTCCCAGCTCCAGCAGGAGCAAATTCACCCTCCGTCGTGGCGGGTGAGGGCGGTAAGTGTGGGGAGCAGAGTCAGACCCCTGAGCGGCTCGACCCCCCCCCCCCCCCACCGCATGGCTGCACGGGTCATGCCCTCAGGGCTGTTTCTTACTTTCACGGTGAGAATAAACTCTCCGAAGGGGAATGGCACGAGGGCATGCCCTGCACCGCCCAGTAGACCCTGTCAAGGGACTGCAGTGAGTACCTAACTAGTGTTTGCCATCAACACCAAGTGGATCTCGTGTTTTTCTTAGAACTGCAGCCGTGTGAGACGTGGCCACAGGAGGACAGTGTGGAAACACCAGTGAGGCTCGTTTCGCTTTCTGGGTCCAGCTGGTGTAAACCAGTCTGCCTCTGAGCAGGGGCCCTGTGTCTCTGCAGAGACTTGTGGATGGGCGTGATTCTGGGCCTTTCAGTGCATCACAGAATGTCAGGGGAAGGGTCTTTGGGCAGCTTCTTGGCGGCAGCTTCATGGTTCCTGAGCCAGAACCTCACCGTTGAGTCACCCTGAGCTCCTGCTCAAGAGCCCATGTTCACGTCTGCAGATGCTGAATCGGAGGGCAGCTCCTTATGCAGTGGTAGCTAGCCCACATGCCAGGTGTGCTGTCCATGATGGGCCGGCTGTAATCACTGGGCCGTGCTGCTCAGTACAAAGAAGGCCATTTCCCCAGGTTTTTCTGCATTAAATGTAATCGTTTTTCTCAATTTGATGTGACTTGGAAGCAACATCATTCATTCATTCATTCCTCAGTACGCCCAGCGACTGGGAAGAATGGCATCAGTAGGAACAACAGTTCATTCACACGCCTGCTCACTCATACACGCACCCGTGGATTCATGGAGACCCAGGCTGGAGGCAGGGCAGGGTCCGCTGCATGGGAGCCCGAGGACCTTGCTGGAGAAGGTGGCTCCTGGGCTGAGGCGGGGGAGCCAGCGGGGAAGGCAGAGAGCAGGTGGGAGCCAAGGCAGAGAAGTGTCCTGCATCCTGAGCGCTCCAGGAAGGTGGGCTTGACTGTGGGTGGAGAGAGGGACGGCTCTGTGGTGCCAGTGGGCCTGAGGAGGCTGGCAGGGGTGAGCAGAACGGTGTCATTATCCGAAGGGGGAGTTGGGCTTCATCCTCAGAGCGACTTTTGGGGCAGGCTTTGGGAAGATGGGGGCTGGTGGAGGAGAGACATGTGAGCAGAGCAACAGCTCCCGGGCCCAGCAGGCTGGAGAAGCAGAGCACACGGACACTTGGCCCTCCCCTGTGCCACTGGAGGGTGGAGGGGAGGGCCTCCGTGACCTGAGCAGGGCTCATCCCTATGCAAGCAGAATGCTCCTTTCTTTCTCAGAGATGAGCAACCGAAGGCAGGAGCTCCTGATCCAATAGGGAGGGGCCCCGCAGGGGACAGTCTGGCAAGGCCTGGAGATATATTTGGTTGTCGCAACTGGAGAAGAGGCATCTGGTGGGTGGGGGTCCCCAGATGCTGCTGAACATCGGATGGGGGAAGGGGCGCAGGACGGCTCCCGCAGCAAAGCTGTGGATGACTTGAGATGCCGGGGGGCCTAGGGGGAGAAGCCCTGGTCTATCCAAGGAAAACAACAAGATAAAAAGAAGAAACGCCTGGAAAAACACACTGAAAATGGAAAACACCAAAATGTTGGCATGGGCAGATGAAAATTATGGCCAAATATGTCACCATCAATTAATGATGAATTAGTTGCCTTTATAAAAGAAGAGTTTGAAGCAGAGATACAAATGACGAAATGGCCTAAAGGAATGAACATCGCATACATCCGGCAGATGAAGGTAAATCAGGTAAATGGGCTAACCTCATCTATGTGAAGACAAAGGTTGGTGCACAAACATCCCGTATAGTTTATACCATCGACAATGTGGGCCGGAAACACGGCTGGAACAAACATACCCTGCAAACTTGAGAATGGACAGGTTGCCAGCGGGTACCACGTAAATAAAACACGCAGGAGGAGGTGGTGATGGTCCCAAGTTCCAGATCAGAGAAAGTTCATCTTTGCTTCCTACTTTATGCCAAAAGATTTCCAGGAAGATGAAAGATTTAAACATTAAAAAGAAAAGAAATTAAGCTTGGCCTTGGTGGGGGGCCCTTCTAAACATGAGACAATATCCGGGAGAGAGAAATGAGCCCGACTACACGGGATTCTAGATTATTCCGTGCCCTATACAAACGCGAGACACACATGCGAGACACGACCAAATACGAGACTGGGAAAGCTCGTGTTGCAACTCACAACCCCAAAGTCAACAGTCTGGTTAAT
The DNA here is from genome assembly GCF_022355385.1 of Mustela nigripes. NCBI lineage: Eukaryota > Metazoa > Chordata > Mammalia > Carnivora > Mustelidae > Mustela > Mustela nigripes. The sequence continues at coordinate 1,016,252 of NC_081569.1, forward strand.
TAAGTAGTCGATCCGCTAACCACTTACTGAACGTCTGCTGTGTGCTGGGCTCTGCCGAATACTGGAGAGGAAATAACGAATAAACACAGTTCTCGTTCTGCTGAGACTTACGTTCTATGAACAGTCACCGTAGACAAACGCGGTGCCGTGAAGACGGACGACGCTGGGTGTGGGGCAGAGACAGAGATGGAGTCAGAAAGGCATTAGCGATCAGGGTAAGGACCGGCTCACTCCCGAGGGGCCTTTGAGCAGCAGGCTTCCAGCTGGAAGGAAAGACAAGTGCAAAGGCCCTGAGGCGGTATTTCAGGGCATGTTCTGGGAACATCAGGAATTTAAGAACAGACATGGTAGTGAGCCACTGGGCCAGTGGTAAAAAACGAATTTTGAGAGGTCACCCCGGACCAGCTCATGTGGAGTTTCTGGACTGTGGTAAGACTATCTGCTTAATTCTATGCCAGCCTGCGATGGGAAACCAGCAGAGAAAGAGGATGGGCAAATTGTTCTTTTAAAGTTTCGCATTTTTAATGCTTTTATTTTGAAATGACCCTAAATTCACAGGAAGTTTCAAAAGTAGGGCAGGACGCCTGTGGGAATGGCCAAATCCGGCTGAGGGCGCCATGCGCTGGTGAGGCCGGGGAGGGGTGGGACGCTTGTTCGCGGCTGTGGGAACGCGTGTGCGGCGGCCGCCTGGAAGCCAGGCTGGTGCTTCCCCACAGAACCAGGCACCCCATCCAGCATCCCTCCTTGGCATTGACCTGAAGGAGTGAACACTTACGTCCACACAAAACCCTGCGCACGGACTTTATTCACAGCTGCCCAAACTGGGGCGCCACCGAGACGCCCTTCGCGGGCACGGAGAGACACACTTGAGTGTGTCCAGATGGGATTTCATTCCGCACCACGAGGACACAAGCCAGGAGACCTTAAGACCCTGTGGCCAGGGGACAGCAGCCAATCTGAAAAGGCTACGTATTGTATGACCGCAGCCATGGGACGTGCTGAGAAAGGCAAAGCCAGAAACCGTAAAAAGACACGTTGTTGCCGGGCTGGGAGGACACGAACAGGCAGATCATGGAGGATTTTTAGGGCCGTGGAGATAGGATATGATGGCGATGGGTATAGGCCATCCAGTGTTTATCTAAACCGAGAGCGAACCCTGAGGGAAAATGTGGATTTGGGGAGATTGCTAAGTGTCAGTGTGGGTTCATCCTGGGTAAAAATGTGGCCATTCTGATGAGTGACTTGATGATGTGGGCGCCAAGCTTGTATAAGGCAGAGGCTCTGGCGGAACTTCTGGATTTCCCTCTCAATTTGGCTGTGAACGTAAAATTGCACTAAAAAAATGAAGTCTTAAAATATAGTTTTAGGAGCGACCTGGTGTCCAGTTTGCTCAGTTTCTTTTTCTTTTCTTTTCTTTCTTTTTTTTTTTTTTTTTAAAGATTTTCTTTGTTTATTTGACAGAGATCACAGGCAGGCAGAGAGGCAGGCAGGGGAGGGGTTGCAGGGAGCAGGCTCCTTGCCAAGCAGAGATCCTGATGCGGGGCTCGATCCCAGGACCCTGGGATCATGACCCAAGCTGAAGGCAGAGGCCTAACCCACTGAGACACCCAGGCACCTCACCCTTCGCTCAGTTTCTGTCAGTCGTCACATCCCATGTAATTACGGGGGGGTTCGGCAGCAGGCGTTGACGCGAGTGCTGTGTGGACAGCCCCAACCCCGCAGAGGGCCCCCCCCCCCGATCTGGAATGTTCCCTCACCACCACGTGCCCTCACCACCCGTAACCCCCTGCCACCACTTTCCTGTTCTCCGTCCCTGTGGTCCCGTCATTCTGAAGATGTTGCATCAGTGGAATCCTGCAGTTTGCTGAGACTGGCTTTTCTCACTCAGCAGAATGCCCTTGAGACCCGTCAAGGTTGCTGTGTGCCTTACTAGTGCGTTCTGTCTGGTTCTGCGCAGTCTGTCCCGTGGCGCGTGTGTACCCCACGGACAGACCCTGGGCTTGTTTCCAATGTTGGGCTTTTCTGAGCATCCCCCTTTGGGTAAGATTATATTCCAAGGGGTCCCCCTGGCTGCTCTGTCGGGGGATGCAGTGGGTGAAGCCACCATGACCACCTGGGCAGAGGTGACCGTGGCCTCAGCAGCTGGAGTGGCAGGGGTGGGGGTTGAGGGGTGGGATCTTGGGTTGGAGGCACCGAAGAAGGAGACTTCGAGCGACTGGGTGCAAAGCGGTCCCTGTTAGTGGGAAGGAGAGTTTTCGGGTGGGGGTGGTGGGGCAGACCCCGGGTCTGGGGTGGGTCCCGTGAGCTGGCCAGTGAGATGCTGAATCGGCAGCCATCGTGGGCGAGTGCGGATAGAAAAGCAGGTCTGGGTCCTCCGGTCCTCCCACTCCCAGGACCCTCTGCTGGGGGAGGGATACCCCCCGAGAAGGGGCTTCTCGCTCACACACAAAGCCGTGACCTTCCGTATCCGCATGTCGGAAAAATGGGACAAGCCTGAAGTAACCAGGGCTTCAGAACAGGTTGATTCTCTTCTCTTCCCCTGGAAAGATACTTCAGGAAGTAAAATGGGAAAATTGATTTTAAAAAGCCCTCTTTGACACAGTGATGTGGCCCAGATGGTTGGTTCCACTCCGACAGTCAGTGGACCTTCCCTTGACCTGGCTTCACCCCCATTCCCAGACTCTCCAGAGGCCCCCCCGGGAAGCTGGCATCACCATCGCGCTCTGATGCCTGGAGAGCAGCCGGCCTTGGCCCTCACCTGACGCTGAGTCTCCGGCCATTTTTCAACAGACAAACTCTGTGCAGCGCTGGAATGTGGGGTGTCCCGTGGTCAATCCCGAATCAGTGCGGTCTCGGACTCAGTCACGCTGGGGAACGCCTAAGAAGACGTATCCTTATGGTCACCCTCCTTTCGAGAACTGATGTTTTCTTTCTGCACTTAAGGCCTCCAAAGGAAAGAAAGTACGCATCATGATTTCAAGAGAAACAGGAGAATTTTATTTGTAGCTGAGATGATTCTCGATGTGGAAAACCCATGGTTATTCACTAAAAACCTATCAGAACTAACAAGAATAAAGAAGTTGTTTAAAAACATATACAAAATCAGTATCTTCTTACAAACCAGGGATGGCTGGTTGGAAGACTTATCAGCAAGGAAAAAAAAAATTAAATCTATTCTACCACTAGAGGAAAAAGCTTTCTAAAGTGTGCAGGAACTTTATGAAGAAAATAACTGTCTTAAGATCCAAAAAGAAGGATATAAACCGCGGCCCAGGGTGTGGGCCCAGTTCGGGTTCGAAGTGCACACAGACGCGTTGTTCTGCACAGAGAGCAGCCCAGAAAGCGTGGCCTCAAGGAAGCACCACGTTCTGCTTCTTCTGTTTCTTGAGGGCAGGCGGGTCCCGTGAGCGGCAGGTTTTGAGTCGCATTTTGTTCGTCCTCCACTGTTCCTGCTCTTTACACAGGGAACGTCATTGCGTCGTAGAATCAGAGCTGGGGAAGACAGTACTTAAAATGTTCTCTGTACATTTTGGGTGTGAGTTTCCTGTTTGCTGTTTTGGCCCAAGTAAACGTCAGTTATGAACTAAACGTCGGAGATGTCAGCCGCGGTAGCCGTCTTCCGGGCCAGCTCCTCCTCGTGGTCAGGAGCAGTGGCCTGACAGAATGTTCCAGTGACCTGTTTGCTCGTCCCCGGCACGTCCCCAAGCTGGAGACAGCCCGAGTATCCACGGCTGAGTTCCGTAAGGTGCGGCATGTCAAGACCATGGATTTCTGTGTGGACATCACGGAAGAGGGTCGTCTACACTCCGGACGTGGACACGTGGCTGAGCCCATGTACGGACTGAAGAAAGCACACGGCAGAGCCGAACGTATCCTCGGAGCCCCGTTGTATGAAAACCGCGCGTACACCCTTACAAGTGAACATCGCCGTCTGTGTATGCGTGTGTGGGACATGTCTGAGAGGACCCCGGAGAGGGGATCTGTGCTCTGTGTCACACTCCTCCCCACTTGGAAACACAACAAGCGTGCTGTTCGTTTCACAATTCAACACTCTTTAAGCCAAAAACAATGAACAGAAGCTGCTCTTCTTGGCTCCCGTCGGCGTCCGTCCTTGTGTTCGGGGTCCTGCCGTCTCTGAAGGTGCCCTCAGCCCTGCCGGGGGGACTGCAGCGCCGGCACTCACGGTCCCCTCGATGTCCGCGGCGGCTGGAAGGACACTGACCTGGACATCAGGAACCGTGGAATCTGCTTCTTAATGATCGCAGAACACCCAGAAACCCCTTCTGCTTTCTGAACCTCAGCTTCCCCATCTGGGAAATGGGTGTGTTGTTCTGTCTGTGGTGTCACCAGGTCCGCCCATGCCGTCATAGCGCAGGATGCTGGCCTTGGACTGGCCTCTCTGAGAACTGCACGTCCTCTGGGGCGACGCGGGGACGTGTCCCAGCTGCGCAGGAGCCCTGGTTCCTCTACTAACCATACAGTGATCAGACACTGAAGGGTGCCTGTTTATGTGGACGGGGAGGGTGGGAAGACTGGGGTGGGGGGCACCCCGGGGGAGCAGAGGCCCAGGGCACTGGCGGGCAGGCTGAGGGGATCCAGGCTCTGCTGGAGGAGACTTGGAGAGCCTGTCAGTCTGGGCTCCCCGGTGAACAGCCAGGAGAGGAGGACACCTGCGCAGTGAGGAGGCAGCCTGGCCTGATGGACAGGGGTCGGGACTAGAAGCCACAACGAGTCAGGGGGACACTCACTTCCCCCATTGCAAGCATAAACCATCAGGTGTGTCCCTCTGTTTCTGGGGTGATAGGGGTCAGACCTATAGGGTGTATACAGGGCAACAACCCACAGATGGGGGTGCTGGAAGCCATCTTTCATGACTACCTCCTGTAGGATCCAGCTTCAAGGTCAGGAGGTCAAGGACAAAGTTATTCCAACCTGGGCCCAGAAGGAGATCATGGGTCTGCCCCAAGCCTCTGGCCACTGCCCCCCGATATTTCCATCAGTGGGGAAATTTGCAAAGTTCGAAACTTGGACTTCTCTGTCCCACGCCAACAAGGTATCCCCATGCAGCCTCCCCGGGACCCAGCAGGGCTGGTGCAGTGCAGTGAGTGGAGCCGCTCTCCTGCATGCTGGCTCTGCCAGGAGGGGTGGCTGGGGTGGGGGTCTTCCCTGTGCGCAAGCACCCTGCCCCTCCACGGTGAGGATGGTGCAGGGGACTGTGTGTGTGTGTGTGTGTGTGTGTGTGTTTCCCCAACAAGACCCGTTCCTCACGCTCATCCCAGGGTCAGGCTGTCCACGAGCGGGCCCTCTCTGCAGAATTTATCCATGCCAGAGCGGTGCCCTGACACGCAGGAGGGACCCAGTGCCCAAGCGATTAGCCTCTTCTGTGCGCAGGGACCAAGCTTGCGGGAAGCCGTGAGCTGTCCTTGGTCCTGGAGCAGGAACTAGGGAGCATCACATGAATATTAATGATACCTGGTAATGATTAGATGACGTTATTGCTGCCATTTCTGTGTTTGTCACAAAGAGGACAAAAATAAAACCTTCCATGTTGTCCTAGACAAATTATTTGGTCCAGTGGCTAGGGGTTTTTTTGATACTGCCCTACGTCTAGGAAAAGACCCCTCATCGGTCATCAACTTTCCAGGGTTATCCTGGGGTTCCAGAGTTCTTTACATTTTTCTGAATTAAAAGCCCAAAGATCAAACATTCAAAAATAAGATATGCAAATATAGAGAGAGCCTGACCCGACTGTCACCTGTCACCCTGGAGGGACACAGTGGCATCTGCCTTCTGGAACCCGTCAGTGACTGTGACAGAGCTGGGTCGGTGCTGATGTTGGTGACAGTGACCAGCAGAATCGTGGCATGGGGGCGTCTGCCCTGGTGTGCGTGGCGGCAGGAGGCACGGAGGCAGGAACGCCCAGCTGGGCGCCCGGTGCCGGCAGCAGCCGCTGTAGAGGGAGAGAGCTGGGGTCAGGCTCCACCTTCACTCCCTGGGCTTCTGGGTCCCAGAGCTGCTGCCTTTCCTCCCCGGTGCAGTCAGAGACCTCGCTCATCCAGTGGGTCTTGGCCGGCACCTGGCAGAGTCCCATAGGACGCAGGTGTCACAACAGGGCTAGGGCATCGTCACTTGGGTGGGTCACATGACTGAATCAGCCAAGTGGAAATTATCTCAGCCCTCAGAGGCTAAGGACAGGGGTGACGCGGGGAAAGGTGGTGAGTTGGAGGACCATCCGGAGAGTCACAGCCGCCCGGGGAATGTGGAGACCGCAGGCCGGCCAGTTAGCTGCCCTGGTTCCGGCCAGCGCTCGTTGGGTTGTCCAAACTGGATCTGAGAACTGGTGGTCATGCCCGCACTGGCGGCGGGTGGGAGACCCCTAGGCACTCCCCTGGAGTTGGCCCGCTGGGTCAGTACCCACCCCAGGGCGGGGAGGACGCGCGATGGCAACATGGGTGCCCCAGCGAGATGGCGTTGGAGAGAACCCCCGGCAGGGTCTGGACTCACGGCCGGCGGATCTGGGGAGAGTCTCAGGGAGCCTTTCCGTGGGGCCGGTGCTCCCGGGAAGCAGGGCTGATTCCGTGCTGGGGTGAGTCCACGAGTCTGATCTGGAGGAGGGCACGTGAGGCCACAACGGTCCCAGGTCACAGTGTCGGCTGGCACAGGGGGTGCGGGTGGCCCCGCAGTCTGTGGCCCGGGAGCCGCTCAGGGTTGGTCTGCGTTCACACCTGGTCATGGAGTGTCCTGCCCCAGCCTGGCCTAGGGGAGCGGCCTTATCCGACGCGGGTGTTCTGTGGGTCGTTCACGCTCACGGGAAAGCCCTGGGTGCCAGGCCCGCGGGTGGCGTCAGGGCGGCTGCTCTTTTCAAAAGGAAGGGAGACGCCGCCTACCTCCGCGCGTTCTCCCCTGCATCCCAAGTCACGTCCAGCAGGTGGCGACAGCCGCTCGCAGGCCGTGCAGCCCGGCTCTGCCCCAGCAGGGTGCTGTGGGGGTCAAACTCACTTATTTTTTTCTGGCAGGTGGACGTCCCCCATTCATGGTTATTCCTTACTGAAGCGTCTGGAAGCATCACCAACATGACCTTTGTAACATGCAGGAAGCGTCCGTTCCTGACCCCCCCCGCCGCCCCCCCCCGACGCCGCTACCTCTTCACTCGCGGGCGCCTTGTTGGATCAGAACCGGTGGGAGGATTTCAGTTTCTGTTTCGACATAACTTTCAATACAGTATGATTTTATGACATGGTTTCTTCGTTTTGCTCGCTTTACGACTTTTTTACTTCGGGGGAAACCGTGCCAGGGCGCAGCTAGCCATACCAAGGTCATGGAGGGCATCTGCCACGTGACGTAAGCCGCAAAGCCAAAATAGAATTTCTAAATTCCAGTATCACATAGAGGCATTAATTAAAAGAAACACCCATTCCGCTCTATCAAGGACGCCCGAGTTTCCAGACGTCGGAGCGTGAGTCCTTCTAGTTCCTGTCTAATCCCGATGAGGAAGGAGAGACCGGGCGGCGGGAAGAGCGGAAACCCGCACGGCTGAGCGTTGGCTTCTCGGCCAAACGGGCATCACCTGAATGTGCTTTACCGCATCTGCCTGGTGCTGCAGACTCACGGCTTCGTTCACTCTTGCTCTGGGAGTTTTATCTGTTTTCTTCTTCTTTTACCGCGGTTTACCTGGGGCTGATTCCCACCGCACAGCTCCGGCCGTCGGGGGCAGCCGTCTCTGGGCGCTGGTGAGTTCAAAGCGGGGCAGAAACCCATAGGTCTGTAACATCCTTAGCCTCGGAACCCGGGCCGAGGGCCCTCGGTGCCCCGGGCCAGGAGGAGGGACCCCAGCACAGACGGGAGCCGAGGGGGACGCGTCTGGGCTCACTTTCTGCTCAGCTCAGCACAGACGCTCAGAAGGTGCCCACGTAGCAGAGATGAAGGTTAAATGAAGGTTCTCCAGGGCGTTGGGGAGGGAGCAGGTGATCGGCAGGAACAGTCCTAATTCTTCCCTGCGGGCGAGCTCTGCCCGGCTAGCACCTGCCCGGCTCCCTCGGGCTCCTTCTGTCCAGGACAACTGCTGAATGTCACCGAGGTCCATTCCATGGCACCGGGGTGCCCAGGTGGGGGGCAGATGTGGTCTTTGTCATCCGGGCTTTGGGAGAGGACAAGAGCATACAAACGAGGCCACAGCCACCGTGGCCCAGCCCCCGCCTTGTCGGGGCTGCTTGCTGACCCTTGGGGGTGACCAGCACTTTCGTTGTCTGATTCTTCGACTGCTCGAACGTCTCCCTGAGCTGTGTCACTGCAGAGTCAGCCCGGACTCCCTGACCTGCCCTCCCCAGAGCCCCTGTCTTCTCGCTCCCTGAGCCCACCCGGCTCACCATGCTAGGAGCAGTGGCCCTGGAGCCGGAACACTGCCACTCACCGGGACGTGATTCAAGTGTCCCGTGCCTCAGTTTCCCCACCTGCAAAATTCTCTGCACTGTATCGGAGGAGAGCTTTCTTCCTCTTCCCTAGGACTGAGGCTTGGATTTCTTTGGGCGTTACCAGAAGGATTGTCCTTTCTTCCTGGTTGTGTGTCCTACGGCGGGTGAGGTGACAGTCACGGGAACGCCCGGCGCCCTCAGCAGGCCTGCCCGGGGAGAGCCACACGGCACGGCTGTGGGGTCACAGCACCGCTGGGGTCCAACTCTTTACTCAAGAGCCGGAATGAAGTGAGCAGCCCAGTGGGCACAGCTCCCGGGGGGAACTTCTTCCTGGGAAGGCGGCCCCAGCCTCCGTGAGGGTCTCACCGGGAGGAACAGAACAGTGTGGACGCGCCACAGCCTGCCTCGAATTTCTCCCGGCAAAGTTCTGTATTTCTGTCCATGTAGGTTTTCTATTTTTTTATTTTTTATTTTGGCTGTTGTTGTTCTCTGTTATTTCTACAAACTTGATATTTCTTGGTGCTATGACAAGTCTTATTTTTGAAAATATTCATTTTCTGTTTGTTGCTAGCGAATGGAAATAAAATAGATTTTATCTCCTGTAATCTTTCTTTTTGGCTAATCTTATTAGTTCTAGTGATTGATCTGTAGAAGTTCTGGATAGTTCATGATCGTAATCATGACCCCTGGAATGATAGGAATTGCATTTTTCCCATGGCAATCTTTGTGTATTTTCTTTCTTTCCCTTAACCATTTTGGGCAAAAGTGGTGGTGGTGGGTATTCTTGTCTTGTTCCCGATTTCAGAAGGTAGATTTCACTAATTTATCATTATCAAGTACAATGTTCTCTGTGGCTTTTTCTTGTTTTGTTTTGTTTTTTTCTTCTCAAATCTCTATCGCGTCAGGGAGTCCCCTTTCTCTTTCTAGCAAAACTTTGGAAGGTTGGGCCCGCCAATCTTGTCCACAGTTACCCCATTTGGAAGCTATTAGTCCTTCTGAGCCTGGATTGCAGGAAGGGCAGGTGGAACCAGAGCGGCCGTCCTCAGAGCCCACAGCAGGCGGGGGCCAGGACGACACCGTGGACGCGGGAGCGTGGCGCCACATGGGAAGGGAGGCATTCTCAACCATCTATGTGTTGATGCCGACCAAGTCTTCTGGGACTCACTGCTGGGAAGGCTTCAAGCAGAACTAGTGTTTGAACTGGGTCTCGAGGGAGAGACGGCCCGGGTGTCCTCTAGATGGGAGACACAGAGGAGTGAGGACGCCGCTGGGGGCACAGTGCAGCGCTGGGGGGGGTCCATGGACGCTTTCTCTAGTTGCCTGCCGCCGTTCTGCCCGATTGTATTCACGGTGGCGAGTGTAGGTCTGGTTCCCACGGGGCGCTCCCTGCAGAGAACGCGTACCGTGCTCGTGAAAGCCCGAGTGCCAGAGAGCGGCGACTAAGTCAGGGTTCTCACGTGCATTCGCGGCAGCCGTGGTTAGACTCCTGCGGGCAACAGAGGCCCCAGCAGCCTGCCCCACTTCTGCAGTCTGCCCGTCCACGGTCCCAGTGCCCTCCACAGGACGAGGCGGCCGGATGTTCTCCGTGCTCCTGGGGCCCAGGTGGGAGGCGTCCGTACACCCCTCTCCTCCCGCGTGCAGTCTTTCCGCCCTCTGGTCTCCCAGTTCTGCTCCCTCCGGACTCCTGGCCACTGACCAGCACCCCTTGGCGCACCCCAGAGGTTCATGTCTGCTCTTCCTTCAGCTTCCCCCTCGGTGCTCGGTTGGCCGGCAGGCGTGGTGTGCGCAGGTCTGCTCGCTGCGACTCCGGGCACAGACGTCCTTCAGACCAGCCTCGAGTGTGGTGTGGACAGGAGCGCCCGAGCCTCGGTTAGCACCCGCATTAGGGGCCCCCATCACCGAACAAGGCCAAGACCTCCTGCTCTGCCAGTCAAGCCGGTGAGCTTCCCCTGCTCCCTCTGCAGGGAGCTCTGGGCTTCAGACAGCGGCTGGGGGCTGTGGGAGGGACGGGGGCTCTGCAAAGAGGTGCTGACACTGCAGAAGGGTCTGGAAACAGAAGTGAGCCAGGAGAGGAAGTTGAAGGACGCCTGCATTTCAGCGAGGGGAGGAAGACGAGGCTGTGCCAGCCGGAGAGGGTGGGGAGTGCGGGGGGGCGGTCCCTGGAAGCTGGAAACCCTGGGCCTTGTTCGGGGGTTGTCATTCCTCTGCTGTGTGGCTTTGGATAAGTCACTTGACTTCTCTGTGCTTCTGTGTTTCTCACCCTTAAAATGGAAGAGGTGGGGATTCCTGCCTCCAGGTCCGCAGCAGAGTCAAAAGGGAATGGACAGAGTCTCGCTGCACTCGGGGCTCTGAAGCTCAGATCCTCCCAGGGCAGGGGAGGGCGGGGCCCGGCCTCGCTGGGTTTGCTCTCATCCCGCTGCCGGGCTCCCTGTCGGTCTCTGGAATTGCATCGTCCTCCTGTGACCTGGATTAGAAAGACAGGAGAGAACTTGGCCTTGTGGGGATCTCTTCGTAAGTGAAGAGCTTCTCTTGATTCTGATCGTGTCCGTTCCCTGAAGCCCCTCCCTCGCATTACTCAGAGGGCAACGAGGTGTCCCCAGGGCCCAGCAACCCGCTTCCCACTTGACAGTGCATCCCGTGGTGAGGACAGGTCGGGGTGTCCTAGGGCGCAGGTGCGGAGGAAGGCTGGTCTCGAGGAGCGAAGGTTCACTTGTTCACAGCGGGGAGGCCTCTCTCTGGGGCATCCCGTCTCCTTCAAGGTTTTCAGATACTCCACGCCAAGTCTTGTGGCCAGAGATGTCCTCGCAGGCTTCTATAGATAAAACCATTATAGGAAATCAATGCGTTCCCGCGGCCTCCATTACGCTCAGTCGCGGTTCCCCAGAGACGGCTGGGGGAGCCGGGAGGCGGCCACGCGCTGCGGCGAGAGCAAGCGGTGCTGTCGGCACCGTCGGGCCCTGCGGGCGAGTCCGCTCAGGCCGGTTCCCCAAGTGACCCTCAGTCCCCTCGTCAGGGAGGGAGCTTTTACCAAACATTGAGCCAAATGAGAGCGCGTCAACGTGCCTCCGTTGTTTCATGAGGACAGTTTGGTTTGCATTTTAAGAAGCAGAGATCTTTCGCTTGCGTGGGGCTTGCCGGCGAGCCCGTGTGATGGGGGACGAGGCGGTCCGGCCGAGGGGGGACCCCGGAGGAAGGGGGGACCCGGGGTCCGAGCCCAGTGGCAGCAAACAACTTGTCCTGGGACTGCGGACCGATCATTTTGTTCTTAGCTGGACAAGGCCTGGGTGACCCGAGGAGTCGGTAACTAGTTGCCGCTGCAGGGACAACCGAGAACCAGTGACCAGTTTCAGGACGGGACAGGCCGAACCGGGGTCAGAGCCGCCCTCAGCCCGTCTGTACTTTCCCTGTACCCTGCGCCTCTTACACGCAGACGCCACCTGCTCCTTAAAGACATAACGGCTTAAAATTAAATTCGCCCACAGACCTGCGGAGCTTATGTATTTCCTTCCGGACACAAGAACAGCCCACTGTATTACTTGCCCACGATTCTGCAGGCTCAGAACGGTCCGCGGCGTCCCCTCTCCGACGGCCCACGTGGCGTCATGAACAAGGCTTCACCCCTTCCTGCTCCGGGAAATGACGCAGGGAAAGTCTCAGCGCCACGACGAAGGCGGGTCGTTCTCGGGTCTGCGCAGGCCCAGCCCTGCCCGGCAGAAGCAGCCACGGCCCCTCTCGCGGGTGGTGGGGAAGGCGGAGGCGCTGCCGTCCTATGTCCCCTTCCACGTGGCCCGGCAAGCAGCGCTGCCGCCCCCGGGAAGGCCGGCACGCCCCACAGTCTGCCCTGCGCTCGCGTGGGGATCGGTTCGGTTGTTGATGTAATAAATTCCGTCCCCACCCGACGTCGCAGGGAATGCTGTGTGGAACCGGTGACAGGTGCTTGGGGAGGCCCCACAGATGCAGACTGTGGGGGACACGCTGGAGGTCTGGGGGGCCTGGGCGTGTCCTCGCCGACGAGCACGTGTGGGTGACGGTGCGTAGCGTGAGGGAGGGAGGGACTGTGGAGACCGGCAGGGCCAGCTCGGAAGAGAGGATCTCCAAGAGATCCAGTCTAATCCGTAGTATCCCGAGTCCTTCACGATACATCCCCCCAAACATGGCCTGTCTTCTCGTGCAGAATGTGTTGTCAGGAAGATGGTACCTGAGGTGTTCTCGCGAGTCTCTCTGGCCCCGGACCCTGAAGCATCCTCTGTGTTTGTCTTTTGCGTGTGAGGCCCGAGTGCTGCTGGGGTCTGCAGGAGTCCAGAGCTGGTCATTCTGTCCCATCGCTTCCTGCATGCATACATGATCTCGGAGAGGTTGGGTGACTCACGGGGGTCGCCCAGCCAGCAGAGGATAAGCAGGACTCAGGACCGGTTCAGTATACTCTCTGGTCGCCAAGAGCTCCCCAGCGCTGGCCGGTGGGTAAGCGTCCTTCCCAGCGGGGGAGTCTAAGCTGGGCCACCATTGAAGGTAAGTTCTTCCTCGAAGAACCCGGGCGGCCGGCGGAATGCAGCGTGCAAGTCGAGGGTTTTATCCTGGGCTGTTCATGGTTCTGAGTTTCATTGTTTGGGTCTTTTCATCCTTTCTCACAATCCTGGGACTCGGAAGGGCCATAGCTGTGGACCCCAGCTCACCGGCAAGTCGATCACCTGCACCGTTGGCGGCCGTCCTCAGAGCTCAGTGAGTCACCCGTTAGCGTGAGACGCACGCCCCGTGGAACCTCCCCGCCCCGGGGGATGAGCTCGGCCATGCAAATGACCAGGAGCACTGACGGGTCCTTTCTATGGCCTATGTTGACAGAGTCATCGCCTCAGGGTAGACACGGGATGTGGTCTGAAGAGGGGAGCCACTGAGTGGGTGAGGAGCCCTGCGTGGTCCCGGCTGAGTTGTGCTGAAGCCACGTTCATGGTGCACAGCTCGTGCCCCAGACTCGGGGGGCCCAGGAGCGGGCTTCCTCACTCCGCTCTGAGCGGGAAGCTGGCCACCTGGTTGGGGTGAAGCGAGATGCGTAAGTCTGGGGCAGTGCCTGTCCCAGTACCGTCCGGGGGAGGAAGCCCCACAGTGACCATGTCACGACTGTTCCAAGTGACAGGAGGGACCCCGTCCCCAGACCGCACTCCTGGGGTCCTTCGGACTGTGCGTCACTCAACGTTCAGAGCTATCGCTGCGATGGATGTGGATGGTCCGTGGCCGTCCCACACCCAACCCGCCTTCCACCGTGGATGGCGGCCGGCTTCTGGCTCTCTCCCCGGGTACTGGCTGGGCATCAGTTGCGTCAGGCTTCCCCTAGCCGAACGCATGCTAGGCTCCTCGCACGCGCTCTCCTTGAATGTGAGCGACTGGGGGACACAAGGACTGCGCAAACTGGGGTCCCGCTCTTGTGCTATCTTCTCTCCTTTAAGCAAACTTACAGCCTTTCAGCCCGTCCCCGTCCACATAAGACGGCCAAAGTCAGCGCCTGTGACTGTGCAAAGAGCCCTGACGTATCCGCCAAGATCCCTGTGCACCGAGCCCACGCCCGGTAAGCAGCTCCACCTCCCCGATGCCCCCGCTGCTGCTGTCTGTGCCCCTCCGGCCCCTAGTGCCTGCGCGACAACACGTTAAACCGACGGTGCGTGCAGAGTGGGGAGTACGAGCCCAGGTACGTGTGGGGACGGGCACTGCGCGGGCAGAGGGGCAGGGCAGAAGGCTGTAGGCAACACACGCACCGGGGTCATGCCGCACGGGGAGGGCCTTTGTGAGGAGCTTGGGAGGGACCTGGTTGGAGTGTGGGTGGGGGAGAGTAAGGGGGGGATGAGAACGAGGCTGGGGGCTGCAGACCCTGGCACGGGTGCAGGTGAGGCCCGGGCTCTCGGGACCCGCCACCTCCAAGCTCACGGCGCTCTTTCGGGACCATCTGGGTGCCCACGGGTGCCCGTGGGACTCTGTGTTCCGGCGTGAGGAAGACCCGGTCACACGGTGTGAGAACACCCATCCTTAGCTGCTGGCCGAGCACAGGGGTCCGTGGGAGCCTAGCAGGGGAGCGGTCAGCACCTGGGGTGACCCCGGGTCCCAGAGCTTGAGCCGGTCCCATCCACAGTAAGTCGCAGAGCTCTCCCGCAAGTGTAAGAAAATCACGTCACAAATGTCAGCTCCGGGCCCGAGAGCGTCGACGGCTCTCCGAGGCTGCTCTGTCAGGCTGGGGGCGCGACCGAGGAACGACGTTGTTTCTCCCAGGGTCCAGTGCGAGGCCGATGGGACAAGGTGGCGGAGCGCAGTGGGGGGAGGGTGGGAACCACAAGGTATGTGCCTGTGGCTGGAAAGGGGACGGGTGCGCCCAGAGGCCGGCAGGCTCCCACGGGAGGCCCTGACTGGGGGGCTGGACGCACCGACGAGGTCAGCAGTGGGAGCACGGACGCTCTTCCGGCCGGTCAGGGCCTTGAGCAGACCTGTGTCATCTTTAATAAAGCAGCCCCTGCAGCTTCCCACCGTTAGGCAAGAAAGCCTGCTTGCTGGACTCAGGCCCCTGGTGGCCATCAATTTCCTGGTTACACCTGTCATGGTGATTTGGGGTGGATTTGACGACTTGCTGTGTTTCTACCTTCGCCGGTGGAGTTCTTCCAAAGTCACAGACCCAGATCAATAGCAGTGGTGGAAAACCTTGGCACCGGGAGCCTCCTTCTAGAAGATTCTGCGATGGGTTTGGATAAGGTCTGTGCCCAGCAGGCTGCAGACGGGGACAAGGTGGTGCAGGTGCGGTCAGACCAGCTCTGGGGCCGTGGGGGCCTTCCCTCCGTGGTTCTCCGGGGCCTCTCGTCTGAGCGTGTCAGAGCCGTAGGGAAAGCACGGGGAGGAAGAGTCGGAAAACCACAGGAAAAGCTCCCACAAAGGTCAGGAGACACGAAACACACATTTAATGACAGGCCTGGAGACAGCTCTGGGGATTTAATAAACAGAGGCGCAAGGACATGGCAGGAAAATGTTGTTTTGGGGTTCTTGTTCCTTTTCTCCCTCCTGTGGTAAGGTCATACTTTGAAAGAATTTTTCTTTTAACAATAGATACTATTTTTTCTATCAGTTTCACGATTCATCAGTCTTAGGTAACACCCAGTGCTCATTTCTTCACGCGCCTCCTCATGCCCGTCCCCCGTGACCCCATCCCCCCGCACCCCCCGGAAAAAACTGGCAGCTTTTATTTTCTGCTCTGAACCTTCCAGCCCTTGTCTGTACCCAGACGTATTTCTCCTGCAGCAAGGGTGACATACAGGGTCCTTTCTGTGGTTGGAAATACAATGTATAATAAACCCGATTCTCTTTCAGAGGTCTTACTAACCGTCTTTTAGTGGCTGAAGGTCATGGCCTGCAGGCAGGTGACCCCAAACTCCTTCCCTTAACCCTGGAAACTCTTTCCTGAGGTAGATGAAGCTGCTGTGGGCATCACTATGGACAGCTTTTGGGAAATGTTTCTCTTGGCTTCCTCCTCCAACGTTTTAGAAATCGGTCTTAGACTTCTCAGCTGAGCCCAGACTCCGGCAGCTGGGAGTGACGTCTCCAGTCTTTGGCCCGCTTCCTGCCTGCGCATCTGGGAAGGAGGGCCTCCTCCTTGAGGGGACAGGCTTCTTGGCCAAAAATCCTGGCCGGCGAGGGTCGGCTGCCTGTCCCTGGATGCTCCCAGTGTGCCATCTCGGCGCCCGTGTCCAGGGGCTGCCGGTCTCATCTTCCAGGGGGACCAGAGTTTGCGGGCAGTGGCGACCGTCTCTGATGGGGTCGTTTCCTTCAGCTTTGTGGGACTGCAGAGACATGGCCCAGAGCTTCGTGCAGTCTGACCTTCAAGGCAAATCTGGGGAAGGGGAGGACAACCCACGATGGAAATAAGCCAAGACACTGGGGGTTGTAAAATGAGAAAGGTGAGAATAATTCTAAGAACATACCTCTGCCTGCCCTACCCTTCCCATGGCGGGGCAGACTCTGGGCACAGCGGCTGGCCTGTGGGGACACCGTGGGTTTGCGAGGGTCCAAATCCAGGTTTGTGCAGGTCGAGAGCCCATTCATGGACAATGGACATCCCCACCCCCCAGGCTGGGGTGGCTTGGGACACCGGGGAACCTGGGATACCCCGTCTTCCTGGGACTCTGTAAGGTGCCCCTGTGGGCACAGGGCAGCCAGGCCGCACACATGTAGCCCAGACGCCTTCCGTGGGCTCGCCCAGCCGGTCCTCCTGCAGAGAGGCTGCTGTGCCCCCGGTGCAAACTTGCTTCTACACAGGGCTGCTTGCGCCTTTTCTGCCTACTCCAGACACCAGAGTCTGGGCTACAAATACCTTTGGTCCACACGGCGCAGCTGAGTCTCTAATAATAATGAGAAGGTGAGATGCACAATTTGGGGGATTGTGAACACAGGCGTCCGTCTAGTACAGTGCAGACGGGTCCCGGGACCACAGCCGCGCGGGTCTCCTTAGCCACCAGTCAGTAGTTGCTCCTTCCGGGCACGGCTTTTCTCAGCCATTGCACCTAGTGTTCCTGCTGGCGTCGTCTACGTGGGAGTCCCGGAGGCGGGATTCTCCCCCAAGGCTGGAGGCTTCCTGCTGGAACGGAGCGATGGTGGTGGCGTCTGGCCGTGGGCGGTCCAGGCCACCTGCAAGGCCGGCTTCCCCTTCCCTCCTCCGGGTGCCCTCCCCTGGAGGCTGCAGCTGCACTTAGGAATTCTCTGCTTGCCGTGAAGCTCGCACAGCAGCACGGGGACGCTCCCTCTCCTGCACGGCGCGGGGTTCCCCCCATTTTCAGAAGCGTGGAGCAGGGACACCGTGGGGCCACGGAAAAGGAGCTCGGTCACCAGGGTTAAAAGTGGTTCTGGTAGATATAAATGCATGTGTTGGCCAGGGTCGGGGGGCATGGCGAGGGGTTCCGGTGTTGGACATCTGCCTTCGGCTCAGGCCATGACCCCGGGGTCCTGGGGTCGAGTCCCACGTCGGGCTCCCTGCTCAGTGGGGAGCCTGCGTCTCCCGCTCTCTGCTGCTCCCCCCGCTCATGCTCTCTCTCTCTCTGACAAATAATTAAATAATAAAATCTTAAAACGATAAAATAAATGCCTGTGCCAGACCGCTGCAGAAGAGTTTTGCATGTGGGTTTGGCAGTGCTGGGGGCGCCGCTGGTCTGCACGTTCCGTGGAAATGAAGACGCACGGTGGTCCGCCGTGGAATTCTCACACACTCTGTGTTAGTGTAGCCCGAGTTACTGAGGTCTGGCTGTGAAGCCCGGGGCTGA
This sequence comes from Mustela nigripes, assembly GCF_022355385.1. NCBI lineage: Eukaryota > Metazoa > Chordata > Mammalia > Carnivora > Mustelidae > Mustela > Mustela nigripes. The sequence continues at coordinate 1,033,944 of NC_081569.1, forward strand.
GGCAGGGATCCCGAGGGGTAGGACCCGTCACCGGCTCTCCTTGGACGTCAAGGGCGGGGCAGCTGGGGGCTGCGACGGGAACATGGGGTGGGAAGCCTGGCTTTGGAGGTCACGCAGCTGCACTGGAGTATAAATACGGGATTTCAGAGGGAAAGGTCAGAAAGAGCCTCTCCCCAGATTCTTCATTTGCCCGAGAAGAGATGGAATCAGGGAGGTGAAACTGTTTGTCCAAAGTCAGCAGAAAAGCCGGGTCAGAGGCCCAAACAGATGTTATTTAGATACGATATTTAGGTTGAAGCTGGCTCTTCAACCTCCCGGTCGCCTCGGGAGCATCCCTGGGTGCTGTCGGTCTCAGATCTGGGAGGGGCCCTGAGAGTCGGACACAGAAGCGGGGGCACCAGGTGGGTGCTGGCGCAGAAAGGGGGGCTGGCCCGAGGCTACTGTCGGGAGGTGGGGGAGGCTGGGGCAGCGGGGAGCCTGACCCACTGGGGGGACCATGTAGACCTTCTCCTCTGCCCACAGGCAGCAGGAATGTTTTCCTCCAGTGGGAATAGCAGACCAGGAAGGCCGGCAGCCCCTGGGAGGGCAGAGGACGCTGGTGTCCAGAGGCCCTCGAGCCCGGTCAGCTGAGCCAGTCCAGCAGGCACCGTGCGCTCCGTGGGGACAGGTCCTTCCCCTTCTCCCAGGCAGGTCAGGTGACTGGGAGTCTCAGCTAGCTGGACGGGCACCCAGTTCAGAGCCAGCAAACATTCCAGGAAAGCCAACCCCTGCAAAAGATAGGAGGTTCAAAGCAAGGAAGACACAGCCCTGAGGTGACCCACCCGGCCAGGCTGTGGCTTCAGATCTGCTATAGATTCTTGTCCTCCCCTCTGTGGGGAGGGCCATAACGTGGGGACAGGCTGGCTGGGGGCTCAGAGGCAGAGCAGCCCAGCATCCGGGTGGTATCTGGATAACACGGAGGCCCGGGGGCGGGGCAGGGTGGCTCCTGCAGCCGATGAGCCTCGAAGCCACGTGACTCAGGATCGTCTCCACGGATAAGCAACCGGAGGGGAGACCCCTCTCAGGTGGGGCCCGGGCGGCCTCAGATCCTGCCCGCACACCTGCGTCCGTTGCCGAGAGGGGGCTCCCCTGTGTGGGTCCACAGCTTCCCGTCCCCCTCACCAAGAGTGGGTGCGCTTCTGACACGAGAAAGAAAAGCAGAACGAAAACCCTGTAAATAAGAGCAAGATCTTAAATAAACCCCCCAAACGAGCGGAACAGTAGGATGAAAAGCATAGAGGCACGAGTGACCGTAAGGCTGAACTGAGGGGTCCCTCGGACCACGGGGAAGGGGGAGGAGCGCACAGAGGGAGACATTCGGGGACATGAGGGATCCATGCAGAGGTGAGGGCACCATCGGGGGGCGGTGTGAGGAGTGGAGAATGCAAATAACGGGCCAGGGGGGCAGGATCTGGAAGCCAGGACAGCCCTTCCTACACGGGGCAGACATTCCTGCTCCAGCTGGAAGGCAGATTAACAAGCGAGCCCCCCAGGAGCCGCTGGCCGGGTGGCAGCGAACCGTCGAAGCTGCAAGGGCACAGACAGAAAACCGTAAGGACCCCCAGAAACGAAGACAGAGTGTTTGTGTCTGAACGACAGTCGGATTTGCCGCAGCAGCACCGGGTGAGAAGGACTGTAACGTGCTGGGAGAGGAGGGGAGATTTTGGTGCCGGAGCTTTCTATCCAATAGAGCATCATCTGGCTGGGAGAATGAAATGCAGGCGTTTGTGTAAGAACGCAGGTCAACGAGCCTCCCATCCACTCCAGAAAGAATAGTTACAGGATATATTCCAGCAGGAATCTGGAAGATCCTCACAGGAAAGGAAAAAAAGAAAAAGAATCGAGCATGAACATTTATTTGCACATTAATTGTGTAATTAAGGATAATTTTTGTAAGACAGCTTTTAAAAGATAGTTTTAGTTACATTGGAAATCTCAAATACGTTTAACAGGAAAGGAAACAACTGTACATTTGATGCTAAAAGCCTCGGTAATGAAACTTGGAAGCAAAATGTCTCTGAAACACAGGCACGAAAGTGCCGGTCGGTCTTCCACGGGCTGCCCACCCTGTACCCATCCGTCCCGCGGGCATGGACTGCTGGTGAGCACCTGCGGGCACAGACAGAGGGGGTCGCGTGGAGGAGAGTGGGGGGCCCGCGGGGAAACGCGCTGGAGATTGGGGGGCGGGGGCCTGGCTGGCGTGAGTCCGCCTTGTCTCTGGAAAGGAGCCCCGGTGACAACACCCAGTTACAAGTTTCGCTCAAGGGGTTTAAGCAGAGAGGTTGTCTCCATCCCAACCCCAAAATATCTTATTTATTTTTCAGGAAAGGTATTCATAAATCGGGTTCTGTTCGCAGGCAAACTAGAAGGAGATGCTGACGCAGAGTTAGGTGTTCCAGCAACATTTTGTCTTGGGGAATGAACGCCTCTATGCTACCGCTCATGCGGTAACCGCCAGCCAGACATTTCAGGTATCAGACCAGCTAACCAAGAGCTCTCAAGGGATTTTGTGAAGTGTAACCAGTTATGTAAACCTAAGTATTGTTACTGTGCAAGCACCATTTGAAAATAAAGTACTTTTATTCCTACTATATGTACGTTTAGGCGTACATACACGCACAGGTGTATGCATGTGTGTCCGTGTGTTAGTAACGTGTACTGGTGGCGATACACGGACACATGCATGTAAGCACGTGCTCACGTGTGCTTGCCGGGGGCGTGGGGAGGAAGGTGCAATGGGGGAGCTCAGTGAATTTTCTGTGTGATGCTGTCATGCCGGCCCATTCTCCTACGGCCCCCTGGGCCCCCCGAAGGAGCGACCGGTAGCAAGGCTGGGAGAGCTGAGCGCTGCGCCGGCCAGGGAGCGGTGGGCTGGCAGCCGGAGCGTCCGTCAAGAGTCCATGGTCCCGTCAGTGCACGACTGAGTGGAGAAATCGGTGCAGGAGAATAGACAAGTTTCTTCGTCATGTGGGAGAATTCAAAGTGTGGGTCGCACGGGGTGACCTCTTCCAAGGAATAGGGCTCCGAAATGGGGGAAGTAGAGTGACTTTGTGGTGGACAAATCTGACAAATGTGACCGTGGCAGGTGCCCCGAGCGGCACCGGTGGCGAAGCGTGCCGTGTCCCCGTGGTCTGATGCGATGGGAAGGGCAGGTCACCTCTGTGGTGTCCTCCCCCAACCCCAGAGCCCCAGTCCAGCCAGGAGGAAAATACCTGCCACCCGCCCTGAGGGACGGTTTACACCATCCCTGACCCTCAATCCTCAAACTGTCAAGGTCATCTCAAGCAAGGGAGGTCTGAGAAGCTGTCCCATCCCAGAGGAGCCCAAGGGGACACAGCGAGGAAACGTGACCCTGTGTCTGGATGGGGTCCTGGGATAGCTCAAGACCGGGGCACAAACCATGGAACCCAGGGTGACGTCGGCCCTCCTTGGTAAAGGTGCACGGGTCATTAAGTGGAACCCGTGAGCCGAATCTGTGTAAAGATGTGAACAGTAGCCGAGATCAGGTCTGGGGTCCGGGGACCCTGTGCGTACCATCCCCGCAAATCTCTGTGACTCGAAAACTGTTCTTTAAAGGAAACTTAGTAGAAAATATAGAGCTCAAAAAAAAAAAAAAAAAAAAAAAAAAGCCTGTTTCACTTGTGGCTTTCTTTTATCCTCACTCAGATAATAAAAATGCAAGTAAGTTACTACATAAATACACAAGGAAACAAACAAGAAGCCCCGTATGAGCTGCCGGCGGTGTCTCCCCCTCCCAGTGTCCCGGGTATTTGGGGCCTGGCCTCCCATGGAGGACGTGCGGGCTGGTGCCCGTGCGGCCTGCAGTGACCCTCCCGTGGGCGTCTCAGCGTCGGGAGCGGACCATGGGATGAGTTGTTTGCTGATGAGGGCCTGGGGACCGGCCATCCCGGCACCTGGATTCACGGAGACTTCTGCACCCCGTGCTTCACGGAACAGGGACGCCAATACGACCTTCGGATTGTGCTGTCTGCGGTTCATAGGAAATTTCCCCATCCGATGCTCCCGGTCACCGCGGACGTGGGTGGAGGCTGTGGGCTACCCTGCTGGTCCCCTAACCCGCCCCCTGCTCCAGCGGTGGTTGCCGCGCAAGGACAGACAGTGCACGGGCCGAGGCCACCCGGGGCAACACGGCCCCTCTCGGCAGCTGCCCCCGACCCACTGTACTGCCCTGGCCCCCGGCTCCAAACCCTGCTCGTGGACTCTGCCTGCAGCCACCAGCTTGGTCGGACTGGCAGGCTCCCCCCTTGGGGACATGGGACCACGATTAGCACTTGACTCTTAGCCTTGCTCGTTCCCCCAGTTTTAGCATCCCGAGTTGGGGTCCCCATCCCGCCTCCGCCGGCCTCATGGAGCCTCCCCCCGGGGAGGGCTGGGCATTTCTCGGACCACTCAGTGTGAATGACCAATTGTTGATTTCTGTTCCCACCCCCCCCAATTTCCATTTGTTTGAATTAATACTTTTACACAATAAAATCAAAATAAATTATTGGGGAGAAAATAAGGAAGGAGGCAGGGGAGGGAGAGGGGAGGGGGAGGGGAGGGTCCTTTGAGCAGCCAGACGAAAAGACCAAATCACTTACGAAAAGAAGAAGTACAACCGCCTCCGACTTCCTCAGAAAATGTCGGTTCTGAAAGGCAGCAAAGTGAGATACTCCACGAGAGAAAACGTCTGAGGAGTCCGTAGGCAACGCTCGGAGCTGTCGCTCGGTGGCAAGGCGAGAGAGACGGTTTACTACGGGAGAACACAAGGTCTATGGTTTCCACGAAGCTTTCTTAAGAGACTTCTGGAGGGTGAGCTTTCCCTGCACAAGAGATGCACGGAGTGAGTCACTACTAACCAGCACAGCTCGGGGTGGAAGGAGTCGGTTTATGGGACAGCAGGGTGACGGCCAGCGCAGGCGGGGGGACGGCGCTGCGGGGTCCGAGCGCGCAGGGCGTACATCCTGGGGACACGCGTATTCCGTTTCCAGTAACACCTGTGGATGGGAGACAGGATTGGGGCCAACGACATGACGTAAAGCCGACGATCACGTCATGAAGATACGCACGTCTCCCCCCACTTCGCAGAAGCTGGCGTGACCCGTTTCAGGTTGAAGAAAGACATACCTTCCTGCCTGTTCTTGCTAACTGGGGAAACCCTCTTGTTTTTTTCGAGAAAGGCTGAAAGCAAAACAAACCAAAAACAACGAAAATAGTGTTCCGTGCTGGTTTTGCTGCCTACAGAGCCACCACCCCACCCCCAGCCAAGGAGCGGCCCCCACTGGCTGCAAGTGCCCCACCAGCCACCAGCGCCCCCTCTAGATGCGAGCACCCCAAGCCCCAAGCACCCCCACCAGCCACCAGTGCCCCCAGCCACGAATGTCCCCCAAGTCCCAAGGGTCCCCACCAAACCCTGAGCACACTCCAAGTTTGAACGGCCCCCAAGGCCTCCCCAGCTATGAGCACCCCCCAGCCACAAGTGCCCCGAAGGCTTGCTCATACCCCCCTCCCCACACCCCTACCCGAGAGCCACACGCAGCACAGCAAGTCCAGCGCCAGAGTCAGGAGCCCGTGAGCATTCGAGCTGCATCTAAGCTCAGTCCCTGCGCCCTTTAGGAAGATGTGTCCTGAGGTATCAGAAAAGCCTAAGAGAGGGTCTTTTTTGGGTCTGGGAATGCTTGAAGCTTTTCTCATATAAATGAATGGGGATTGCATTTTTGCTAATTGTCAAATTGTCCAAAAAATGGAAAACATGCAAATAACTTTTTCTGATCTGTTGGGAGTGTGCATTGTTATAACCTCACTGGAGAGTAAATTTTTAATATCAATAAATTTGAGTTGCATATACATTTTGACTCATCAGTTCTACTTTTCAGGATTGATCTTACAGATGTTTACTCTTAAGTGTGTGTAATAACACGTATGAGGTATAGCAATTGCATTATTTTTATAATAGCAAAACTTTGTCAATGACCTACATATCCATTCGTGGGGACTCATTAAACGTATCATGGTAATTTGTGGAGTGTAATATTATGCAACCACAAAAAAGAACAGGCCAACCACATGCAAATCTACATATATCTCAAAAATAAATTTTATCTGAAATAAAAAATAAGCAGTCTTACAAACACTGATAAGAGTGATCTCCAAAATATCTTGTTGATGGTGAAAAAAATGCATAAGGTAATGTGGGTAGAATGTTGCTGTTTTGCAGAAGAAATCCTGACACACTTTTGCTTTTATAGTCTGTCTCTGGAGGAACCGGGACGGCAGGTGTCTCTAGATCGGGTAACTGGTTGACCTCTTTAAGCTACTGTTACATTTTCTACATTGTATATGCTACTAACTCAAAACAACACAATGAGCAATTGATTGAACCATGAACAGAGTGGCACTCCTGTGACCTGGGCTGGTCTGGCCTCCCGAGCATCCCCAGGCTGTCCTGTCCTCACTGACCACCTGAGCTAGAAGGGCTTTCTGGGCCCTCGTCCTTCCCATGGACAGTGAGACTCGGGAGCCAAGCCCCACTCGACTCTGTGGCATAAAGACGCTCCCCCAGGCTCGAGAGCCAGACGGCCCCGGGCAGCTCCGGCTCCGGTCCTTATCAGCTGTGTGATCGCAGAGAAGTGACTGACCCTCTTGGCTCTCCGATTTCCCGTTCATACAACGGGACCAGCAGCAGTGGCCCTGTAGGATTTCTGTAAAGCTTTAGCAAGCTAAGCCTCAGAACACACGCCTGGTGTGGCGGGAGCTCTTTACGCTTGGCAACGTCTCCGCTTTTGGGCGCGGCTCCCAGGGCCTGGCCATCGTGGCGCTCGGTGTCCCCACAGAACAAGCAGAGGCGTCCTTCCCCGTCATCCGGTGCTAGCAAGGCTGTTTGCTTTCTGCTTACCTGGTAGATGGTTCCGGGTGATTCAGCCCAACATGCTGATACAATAAAGGAGAGGGTTATTTCTGCAGAAACCTGCAGGCGTGCCCGTTCGCCAATGCTGAATATTTTTGTTTATCTTAGGGGTCCAGAAATCCTGGGAGCTCAGAACGAGAGGCCAGGCTTCTCTGGTTGCCAAAGTGCCCGCACGGCACGGGCAATCACCAGGCAGCCTCCATGCGCATCGGTGGGCACTCTTCTCCCGAGCCTCCGCGAACTCTTCCTTGTCTGGCGGTATCCCACGGGCACACTGAACGGAGATCCGCCTCCTGTCGGAATCCCGTCTCGATGGGAATGTGTTAGATCAGGGTGAGGGAATGCCCACCTCCTGAATGGCCCTGGCGAGGTCATTGCCCTCTCAGGGTTGAGGCTTGGTTCTCTGATCTGTCCAGTTTAAATTGTCCAGTGATGGCGGGAAGACACACGCAGAAACCACACCCCCACTCCAGGGCACCTTGTGGGTGTTGGGAAGTTAGTGTCGAGCTTGGGCTGGAGCTTCCCAGGGTGAACTGCCGGGAGACAGAGATGACTCTGCAAACGCATGGAGAGAACCTACTGTGTGCCAGCCCTCGCCTAGAAAAGGTTTGTGTTATGCCATGTTTGTAAGGACACCCAAGTTGTTGGGTGTTTCCTGAGCCCCTACCATGTTCTGGGCCGTGTCAGGGGTCGGGCTCCACAGGATCTTCTCCATTTGCTTCCCGAGTCCCTTGAGTGCCGTTGAGAGAACTGGGAAGGTCTAGTTCCTTCTGCTGGGGGCTCATGCATCATCTTCTAAGGTCAGCAATGCCCCCTGGGGATCCTATAGGCACCATCGCATAGTTATGGTCTGAAGAGGAATCATGGTTTTTCTGCAATAAAGTGCAGAACAACAAGAAATTCGGATGAACGTGTCCCCTCAACGGCAGTGCCCAGGACTTACGGACTCCCCATCAGCTGGTCCCGGTAGCACCCCTCATGCCTCTCACACCCCTTGCGATGAAACTGAAGAACTCAGAGCACGACAAAGCTCCTACTCCCCGCTTTCTCCCCCTGGATCTCCTCCAGCAGCGCATTCCAGAGCCCCCATCATTGAGAGGCAAGTGCTGGGGTGTCCCTTGGTTTGCAGACTCTCCTGTATGCATCCCAGGGTCCTGACCGCCACGCCAGGGCGACAAAGTTCTCCAGGGACAACCTGATGCGAACTCCTTCTACATGAGGAGGAGGAAGCCAGACCTGGAGGGTACAGCACCGTGGCCAGGTGCCCGAGCCCGGGGGGAGGGCGGCAGGATGAGACACCGCCACCCCCCGCCGTCACCCGCAGCTCCCCTGTCGTCCACCATGGCCTGTACCTGCCGAGAAAGGAGAGGGGGTTGCAGGATGTGGCCTTGCCTGGTGAGCTCAGCTTTGGTGACACTGGACACTCTGAGCTGGGTCTCATCCTCATCTCCTGTCCAGGATGTCCAGGCCACGGGGATATCCACACGGGAAACCAGCCTCTCGCTGCCGGTCAGGAACCTGGGTTGCCAGCACCAGAGCCTGACTCTGGTCTACAGAGAGGCCAAGGGAATTTGCTGGAAGCATCCCAGGAGCTGACTGAGTCTGTGGGGAGGCCAGAGAGCCAGGCTTGGAAAGTGCACGGGCAGAAGCCGGTGGGGAGGGCCTGGCATCCCCGTCAAGGTCATGCCAGAGGAAGGGCTCCATGAGAGCCCCCAGTGTTCCCACACGGGGCCTGGATGCCACTGCCACGCGTGATGAGACACTTTCCCAACTGTCACCGGAGTCTTCGGCTTCAGGCTCTGCCAGGGTTTGGGAGGAGAGGGGACAGTGAAGTTTCAAAATGGCAGCTTTCTCCAATATAAGCGGAGCATTTAGAATCTGGGCAGCCGCAGAATAACAATGTCCTCTGCACCTGCTGAGCATGGTCCCGCATCCCCGGCGGCGTCTGCCTGGAGACGGCCACGCGCACAGTGGAGGAGCAGAGGTCGCGGGTTCACATGCACCGGGGAAGGGTCCCACCTGGGGCCCGGCTTTCCGGAGGGGACCACGGGGCTGCTGGGCTCATCTCCGCCCCAAGAGACCCCTAGTTTCCAGCCTCGCCCAGAGACACTCCCCCAACACACAGCATTTCTGCGACGGGGGCCGTAGCCCTCCGCGGACACCAAGTGAGGACTCCCAAGAGCTTGGTCCGGTTCCGATCCGGTCCTAAATCAGAGCCAGACGAGTCTACAGTCCCTCCCGGGACGCACGTTCACACTGGGCAGCCTGCGAGGGCAGCCTCCGCCCTCGGAATGCATCCACAGCCGAGGGGTTATGGACGTGGAGAGGTGTGGACCCCACCTCACCCTGAATTTGCCCCCCGGAACCTATTACTGTGCCGGAAGTCCCCACACTGAGGAAATTCCTCCAGAAGAGGCAGCGTGTCACAAAGGCTTTCCTTGGGAGGTCGAGGGTAGAGGCCGCTGTTCTCCTACAGTTTGAAGACCAGAGTCCGATGGTCTCTGACATTTGCTTCCGCTTGGTAGAGACGTCTGGATGAGTCCGGGATGAGAGCCCGGACGGACGAGCGAGGTGGTGTGGCTTGGGATCCAGAAAGCCCCAGTGCGGGCTGAGACTTGTAAGTGCTCCCTGGCAGGTGACCGCCGGGAGCGCACGGAAGCAGCACAGTACAGAGTCTTGGACCACTCCAGGAGAGTGAGGGACAGCACCCGTGCCGGGCCATGGCGCTGTCCCTTCGAGCCGCTCACCGTTTGTCAAGTCAGCAAAACGACGCCTCCCGGGCTCGCAGCGCAGAGGAGGGAACAGGTCCCCGCGCTTCCCGTCCCTGTTCACGGATGCGGTAAAGCTTTGGCCGCCCAAGAGGACATCCTCACTCCTCCCTCCCTCTCTCTGGTTCTTCCCATCCCCCACCCTCCATCCTTCCTCCCTCTCTTCCTCTCTTTCTTTCGTTCTTTTCTCCTCCCTCCTGTCATCTTCGAAAGCCACAAGCACCCGCCGAATGCCTGTCACGATGCTCACACTGTGCGTTTGCTGTGTTCCCAGCGGCCCCGTGCAGGTTCCCACCCCAGCTCCAGACGGCGAGACTGAGGGCAGCCGAGGTTATAACGCGGTGTGAAGTGCACGCGGACAGCCGGCGGGGCGGGGGGGGGGCGGGAGACCAGCGCCTCCGGCTGCCGCGCTACCCGCCCTGTCCTTCCTAACGCTTCAGGAGGCCCAGACGCACCCGAGGGGCCCGAGTTATGATGGACCCGAAAGTGCCCTCCGTGGGCGTTCCCGGCCTTCTGCCTGCGCCTGTCACTGCGGGGCGTTCCGGTCCCCACCGGTGTGCCCCCTGCCCCCGTGGAGCGAGGATAGCAAACGCAGGGACCTGATAAAGTAGACAGGAAGGGAGAGAAGCAGAGATACGGGGGGCAGCTCTGGGGGAGACAGAGACAGGGTGGGAAGCAGTTGAGGTCAGAAGGGCAGAGGACGACGCTGTCCCTGAGAGGCTCGGACGAAGGACCTGATGACGGACGCATCTCTTTGGGCTGCTGCACCACGTTTCATCGAAGGGGCCATGTTGCCGAGACTGGGTCCCATGGCGCCCCAGAGGCTCCCCAGAGGTCTGCTAGCATTTCGCACTCGGATTCTACATGATGGAAACCAGCCGTGTGTTTCAGCCCGGATATTAGACTTAAGCAAAACCCAGCGTTTCAAGTGTTAAAGGACCGAAGAGAAGCTGGGTGCTTTGTCTGTGTTCACTCGCTGGTGCGTACCGCTTCGCAGATGTCTGCCATCGGATCTTCCGGTTCCAAATTCATGCCCTTCTGCCCACTCTGCACTGGGTTCTGTCCCGTTTATGAATGGTATTACGAGGTAGGATGGGGGGGGGGGTCAGGGAAGGATGCCGTCGAACGGGGGCTGGGGGCTGCTTCTGTTCTTGCCTCCCTGGTCTGGTGCTCGTCTTCCACCTCAACCTCTGTCTCCTGTTCTCCAGACCAAAAAAACAAAAACAAAGACAAAAAACCACCACCAACAAAAAACTTAGCTTATCCCGGGAGTATAATCCATGAATTTCTATCATTTCCCCCAGTCTTTCTGTGTTGGGTGCATAGATCAGTGGGCATGATCTGGTGGCACTTTGGGCGCAGGGATGGTGGACAGAAATGACTCTGGAGGGCGCGGGCTCTGTCCCGAGGGGCCGGGACGGGGCGGCTCCAATGACATCCTCTATGAGTGCAGAAAAGTCAAGAGAGTCCCAGAAGGACTGCCACTTCCCAGAGAAGGACACCGGCACCTGTGTCTCTCCTGGGGACGGGGAGTAGCCGCACAGAAAGTGGGCGGAATTTGTCCCAAGGCTTCGAGGAGGGCTTCTGGGACAGGCTGAGGGAAGACCTGGGAGACACATACGTTGAGTTCTCTGGGACTTTGACCAGCAAGAGGAAACTTCTGGCCAGAAACCAGTGATGTTAGCATCCGAGGCCTATACTCTGCATGTTTGTTTTAGGCTGTTTTAAATTTAAAACATTGTTTTCCAAAATGGTTTCTCAGAAGAAAAAAATTAAATAACCCTCTGACGGCCTCAGCTGAACAAAGAGGGAAAGAGCGGATCTGGGGTCGTTCCGAGCTTTGGGAAGCTCAGGTCTTCCTCCCAGGACCTCTGTGCCGGCCCTTGGTGGAGAAACCATAGGGAGAGTGAGGAAGTAGAACTTAGAGCCGGGGAAGGCAGACGCCTCAGGACTTCTGTCTGACTGCTCTGCAGGGGGCCACCGTGCTCATTTTGGGGAGAAAATCCATCTGCTGTTGCCGAACTCTCAACCTGTGCTCTGAGGGCAAAGGTTTGGGGGTCTCTGGGGGGGGGGCTTCAGGGCTCTCCAGCTACCACCAGACTCCTCACCTTGACCCCTTTATTCTTTGGGGTTATGCCTTTGTTTGTCACAAACCACATCCAGACAAAAGACAGAGGCCGTGCCATTCAGGAACTGAGTCCCTGAGCGAGGGGGGGGGGGGGGGGGCGCACTTGACTCCCAACGCCCCGGTCCAGTCCTTTCCTGTCCTCCGCAGTCCGGTTTGCACCTGCCTGGTGAAAAGATACTGAAGGCAAATGCGTTTAACTGCTCAAGCAGAGAGGAGCTCTGGGAAGAATCAAGCTGTCCACACACAGCACTGGGGTCAGGCAGGATTTAAAGTATCTGGTTCTTAGCGGGCTCACTTTCCAGGCCGCGCAGGGAGGGTGTCTGTGCGGGAGCTCTGCGACCCCCACCTCCCTCCGCATGCACCCTCCCCCCCACCAAGCCCCGCCCGCCCCGCTGTGGCTCAGACCACAGGTAGCAAACGCCTTGAGGGCATCTTGGCTGTGCTCCGGGGAGAGCCACCGACTGCAGCCCAGGGAGAGGGCCCCGCCCGGCGCCCCGCGGAGGTACCCAGACCCGGTGGGGGTGGGGGGACTTGCATTCCTTTTGAAAAGGGATTCCATAGGTCTGAGAGGAAGACTTTCTTGTGCTGTTCTCGCCAAGGGGGCCCAGAACGCTGTAAGATGGGAGCCCGCCCCGCGGCAGACACAGGTCTGTGTAGACGGTGGCACGAGAGGCAGCCGCCACGTCTCAGCCCCGCTGACTGCAGCGCGCTCGGTGACTTGCCAAAGGCCGCCAGCGCTGATCGATGTGCCCAGTCTGACTCTTGCAAACCCGCGCGGGTTTCGTTGGGCTTGGGGTGTGTGCAACTGTGAGTGTGTGTGTTTGTGCGTGTTTGGGGAGGGGGTAGTCACATGACCTCCAGTCTCCAATCTGGGTACCAATTAAGCCGAGACCCGCCAAGAGGGAAAAATCGATGAGCCAAGGGACCACTTTGCCGGGGCCTTGCCAAAGACTGCGGAGCCGGAGGCCCGGAAAGGGCGAGCCCAGTGCACCCGGAGGAGAAGCGAGGACACTGTTCGCCCCGGCTCGGCCACTGGGGGCCGCAGTCACCTTCAGCTCCCGGGAGCCAGGAGACGCGAACCCCGCTGGCGGCTCCCGCCGCCGGGCCGCCTCCAGCGCGCAGCCTCGGCTCGCTCTCCTCCGGCGCCGCGGCCGCGATCCAGGACCCAGCGACGTCGCCGTCCCCGAGCTCTGGCTGCGCCCCCACGCCCGCTCTAGCTCGCCGCAGCCTCCAGCCGCGCCCCTGCCCGGGCCCGCCCCTCCGTCCCCGGGGTGCGCGCAGTCCCCGCCCGTGCGCCCCGCCTGCTGCGCGCCCCGGGCGGGCGACCGCGAGCCGCGAGCCCGGCTCTCTGCCGCCGGCTGCCCGGCCCGCGCGGCTCTCTGCCCCCAGCCCGTGACGCGGCGCGCCGGCCGAGACAAAAGACCGCGGCCGGGGCCGCCTGGGGCCATGCGATCCCGAGCCGGCCGCCCCCTGCCCCGGTGCAGCCCGCGCGCCCGCCCCGGCCGCCGCGCGCCCGCCCCGGCCCTGCCCGCAGCCCGGTGGGCGCTGCGAGGCTGAGGGCGGACCCCCCGGCTGAGTGGCGGGAGCTGCAGCCGCCCCGCCCCCAGGCGCGGACCCCTTACTGCCCCAGGAGCCCGGCCGGGGGCTCGGAACCTTCCAGAGGCGCGGCGTTGGAGGCCGAGCGCAGCGCCGCGGGAGAGCAGAGGAAGCCCCGCGGGGGCCTCGGAGGTAACTTCGGAGAGCCCGGGACGAGCGGGGCAGGGGCGCACGCGAGCGGGTGTGTGTCCGGGCGACGTGGGTCCGCGAGTGCCTGCGGTGGGGCCACCGCGCGCGGGGGGTAGATGGGGCCGGCGGGCGCGCCCCCCTTCTTCGGCGGGGCTCCCAGCTCTGCGGGCCGCGGGGCGCTTGGCGCGGCGCCCTGGGCTTGGTGGAAAAGGGGTGGGGGGGGGGGGGGGGACTGCCGGGCTTCACCAAACCTGGCGGTGAGGTCAGGGATCCGGGAAGGGACCGTGCAGTTTGGGGCAAGTTTTCACGGCTGAAAATTCTCTTCTGGAAAACGGTATTTGGAGGGTTAAATATGTGAGCTGGGTGGGCAAAAAGCCTGACACATCAGAGGCGCAAAGTAAGACAGAAAGCCGGACAAGACCCAGGTGGACCAGCCCCGGCACCTGATCCTTACATTGACGTTTCCAGTCACGTAGAGGTAGAAAGCGATCGTTGTTCCTCCCGGGGAGATGAGAGGTTCAACTTCACCTGCCAGAAAGCACAGGAGCCAGGCCTGGGTGGCGGGCAGTGCGCCCTCACATACCGTCTGATCCGTGCGTATGCAGAGCGAGGACACGAGTGTCCCCCGCGGGATCCGATCCAGCCGGAGTAATCATCTGTCTGTTCCCTGGGGGTGCCCGGAGCTTCCCGTGGCATCTGGGAAGCTTGACTGTGACCGCGCTCTGTCAGCACTGCTCCCGGGGAAGAGTGTAGCTGTTCAACTGCTGTGCACACGTTCGGTGCAGACCGAAGCCGAGGGAAAAAGCCAGAGTCTCGGCTGTAAACAATAGAGGTCTGTCTTAAAGAGCTTTCAGCCCATTTCCCTTGCGGAGGGGGTGATTTCATCAGGAGGGGACTGAGTGCCGCCGCCCCCGGGGCTGTGACCTGGAGCTTCCGGGCAGGGCTCTGCTGTGATTTTAGGTGTCATGTGAAGACTTGCCACGAGCCCGGCAGCAGCTCCTGGGGCCCTTAGGCTCCCCTTCCTCCTGCAAACAAGCCGCTGCTATCCCCTCTCTGGATGGAGAGGGTCAGTAAAAGCCCCTGCCCCCCCCCCCCTTTCTGGAATCCACTGGGCCTCCCCTGCGGGTGGGAGCCAGCCGAGGGCTGTGGCCACAGATGGCTTTTGGAATGAGCTCTGGGCCCCTGGCTCCTTGTGAGCCTGGCCGCAGTGTTCCGAGCAGCCGAAGCGCGAGAAGACAGTAAGAGAGCCTCGGGCTCCTGGCACTGTAGAGGGACTTGCACGACCCCGTTAATGGGCTTCCTTCTTGTGTAGCAGAGGAGAGCAGAGGCAGGAGCAAACTTACAGATTGTTCGTAGCTTCCTGGAGCCTGGAGGGAAAGCCGTAGCTGTCTGGTAAATAGTCTGATTTTCACCGTGTGTGTCTGAGGTTTGTATAGATCAGGGACTTTATGAAAACACACATCAGTTGCCAGGGAAAGATGAGATCAAACAGTTTCTTTGCATTTCTGATGATTTGGTGAGGAAGTGTTGTAGAGCACTTAATACTTGGAGGACAGACAAAGCGTTCTTTGTTGGTGGTATGTTCTTTCTGAGTTTAACATACATAATGTCTTCTTTCCCTGGCTGGCACTAGAGGCAACACTGATGAGACTTTGCGGCTTCTAAAAGCCTTTGGATTTATTAACTCCCTGATACTCCGTCCGAGGGCAAGGCCCCGTCGAGGCCAGGCCACCTGTCCTGTCTTGATCCACAGCACACAGAACGGGTCTGGGGGTTCAGGGGTCCCCACATCAGCCCTGTCTCGAGTCTTGACAAATGTGAAGCAGAGACCAGTGTTGCAACAAGGGCTCTGCGCCTGCAGGGCAGGCGTCTGCAGGGTGGCGGGGCTGGGAGAAGGGGAGGGCCCTGCTCCCCACTCCAGCCAGGGGCTGATGGGCATTCTCAAACTAGCTGGGGGAACCTTCCAGATTCCTCTGCAAATCTGTGTCTAAAGCAGCCCCGCGGATTAGCTCTTCCCACTGACATTTGGATCGCAGTTCTGGGAGCTTACCTGCAGACTCTGTCCACTGACATGAAAGAGAAAAAAAGGGAAAGAAGAGGAACAGCATTACGGAGTTTAGAGATGCGCCAAGGCAGCTAGGGCCAGACTCTACTCCCGCCGCCTCTCACTCTTCGAATGACCTTGGGGAGCTCCTTCACTCCCCTGCTCTCCTGTTCTCCTGTGTCGGAAAGGAGAGCGCACCAGATCAGATCATGGATGTCCCCCCTCTGTTTCTCTTTTAAAATTGAACTTTATATGACTGTTACGTATACGGAACAGATTAAAGAGTGGGAAGCCACCCGACGGCGGCTCCCTCCCAGCCTGACTCCAGAGGGCCCTTCTGGAACCGCTAGCGGCTCCCCAGAACACACTTGGAGGGTCCCGAAAGGCTTCTCTCTAGAACATGGCACGTCTCCTCCCAAGTGTTGGAAGCAGACACTGTGGTGATTCCGTCCTGTGTTGTAAGTGTCTCCCTGGCTCCGGCTCCTTCCAGATGGCTGGCGGTGTCCCCAGCACGTGAGTCCCAGAGGACCCTAACTGTTGCAAGCCCTAAATTTCCCGGGTCTACCCTGTGCCCAGTGGGTGAGCGGCTGCTTGTGGGTCCTTGCTGGATGGATGAGCAGATAAGGAGCTATTTTGATGGAACTGTGACCGATGGATGGCTGGGCTCCGGAGCCGCATGAATCGTGAGGGGGACTTGGATTTACCCGTTGCTCTCTCCAGTGTCTAGGACACCTCGTGGCACATTGTAAGAAAACCTTTCCTGTAGTCGGAGCTGCTAAGGAGGCTTTTTCGAGTTCCAGCATCGGGGGTGGGGTCCTGCACATGCACACACGTGGTTCCTTCTGACGGCAGCTGCTGGAGGAGCCATAGGGCTCACATCCTGGTTCCTCAAACTTGAAAGCTCTTTGAAAAAGGGCCTGGGAGCTCTGCTCTTGGGGTTGTATGGAGTCTTCATTACAGAGTCATGATTGGCTAAGTCGTGGGCCATTGGCTCAAGCTCCAGTCCCTGTCCCCTCCCTGGAGACTGGGGCTGAGACCAAAAGTGCCAACCCTCTAATTACGTGGTTGGGCCCCCTTTAAGGTGTGGAAGGGAGCTCACCCGTTTCCCCCTTTCCCTCCACTCCAGTGACAGGGAGAGCTCTGGGAGGTGGCTGCCCCCTCAGTCTGAGTCCCCGATCAGAGATGACCAGGAGCGTAGACCCCAGCTTACTCACGGTGGACTCGTGGCCTGGAGAAGAAGTTAGCCGTTGGGGTTTTGAGCCACTGCAGTCTGGGGACTGTTTGTCACTGCAGCAGAACCTGACCTATCCTGGCAGGTGACGGCCTTGGGTTGACACTGCCTTTGGATCAGGACCCATTGGGGGCGGGTGGTTGCTGAGACAGCATTTTATGGGGAACTGCCCTGGGGTATGGACACAGGGCTGAGGACATGGTCACCGTGAGCTGGTTGGAGAGTGTATACCCTCGTTGTTCTTCTAGAGAAGGACCACGATGACCAAAAGCCCAGGGCTTGAGCCATAACGTGCTGGTTTAATGGTTCAGGGGAAGAAAGTGAGTCTGATTAATGTGTTCACCGATCAGGGAGGCTAGAGGCCAGGTAATAAGGGAAGCTCTTTTGTGACATTGGAATTAGAGCAAAGGGTTCTGTGGGATGAGCTGAAAGACCAGTGACACGTGGCTGTGGCCTGCTGATGTGTCCTTCCTCATCCGGGGTGGGAGGTTGCCCTCCAGCTGGGCTACGCGCGTGTGCTCGTGCCTCACTGAATGCCAGCCTGAGGGCGTGCGCTGCGGCCGTGCTCACTGTGGGATGTTTCTGGGGCTCTGGGGTTTGTTCGTGCACGCCCTCCAACGAGAGCTTTTCCGACAGCCTTCTCCCCTGGTGGGACAGTGGGGACCGCGCTGAGCCCGCCCAGGTCCACTTCGCCTCTGTGTGTGTCCCGTCTGCTGCGTCCTTCCCTCCTGCTGCTCCCGTTCTGTGCTGGGGGCCCTCGTGACCCCCCCGTGGCTGACGGGCTCCCATGGAGCCTCTGTGAACATTGGGATTTTGAGAAAAGAAAGGTTTTTGGAGGAAGCTACACACGCAAGGGTTCTGGTGACTTGCAGAGACTTCAGCAAACAGCTGAGAAAACAAGCTGAGAAGGTCAGCAGGGCAGTAGGGACGGGGGGGGGGCGGCCTGTGAGGACGAGGGGCTGTAGCTCTCCTGGAAGCCTGCGGGGCCTCAGCAGCGCTGAGAAGCGACCAGGAGATGCGGGGTGCGGGCGGTGTGTGGAGCTGAGGGAAGTGGGAAGTCATTCCTCAGTGTGAGGGGCAGGGGCAGGGGGTGGGTAGGGGACAGTGAGGGGACAGGGGGCGGCGATGAGTGGGGTGGGCAGTGGGCTGGGTGGGCACGAAGAACAGGTGTGGGCAGTGGGCTATGAGCCGTTCCCCTCTGTCCCCATCGCCGTGGCCCTTCTGCTGGTCTGCTTCTCCCCCTGGGTTGGGAGACCCTGGGGGGGGGGGGCGGGACAGCCCCCGTCACCATGTTGCCCTGGAACTGGCACGGCGTCTGGCACAGTCTGGATAGATCGGCGCGCACTGTCGGTGAGGGAGGGACTGATCGGCCTGGCGTGTGACTCACAAGGTTCTCTGTGGGGATGCGGAAGGCCTGATTCTCCAGCGGCCACAGGAAGAAAAGCATCGCGATTCAGTACCCCCACAAGCTCGGTCTGAGTCCATTGTGTGGCGCGGCCACTGGAAAGATCGTCAGGTCCAGGCTGAGGGAGAGACCTGTGCTCTGCACGCCAGGATAAAAAAGCTCCTCGAGAAGCACATGTGCCAGTCGGGAATTATTTAAAGAAGAACCACGGGTCCGCGGCACCGAGGTGCGACCTGTCCAGAATTCGCAAGCAGCTGCCAAACAACCCAGAGCCTCCTGGGATCTTCATGAATATGGACTTCCCGGCTTTGCCCTGTTGGAACGTCTGGGCTGAGAACCAAGCCTGGGTTTACCCCACATTTACAAGTGCCGTGGCCAGTCACGGGAGGAAGGGGCATGGAGAATTGAGCCAACACTGTGAGTCACAGAATGTTTCCTGCAGCCACATCCCATCAACAGGGAAGGTGCGGTGGCTGCGGTGGCCTTGGAGCCAGGGGTGAGGGGGTGGGGGGGTGGGAGGAGCCACCCGCATATCCCTGGAGGGCTGCCTTCTCCCCTGCCTTCCCCAGGGCCCTGACTTCTGCCTGGCCCCTGGGCCCCTAGGGAAGGGGGAGAGGCTGCCTTCTCTCCGGGGGGCCACCACGCCCACTGGCTCCGGGCAGGGGTGCCGTGAGCTCCAGGAACGGGGAGAGGGATGAGGCCGTGTGGCCGGCCATGGTTCCGGGATTTTAGGATGTGTTCTGGATTACGGCCCCGGGGAGCGCTTAGTCCCGCACCAGCAGTAGTCTCATTCCCCTCGCGTGCCTGTCAGTAGAGGTTCCCTCTCTATTTTAGGTTGGACTTTATCAACTGGGGCAAAGCATTCGCCTTTGGAGAGGATGGCAGGCTTCCAGGGACGTCTGCCGCACGTGTGAGCGAGTGGAGGGGGTGAGCCTTCCCTCCCTCCTGGTGCTGGGGGGGCCGCTGTTTCAGGCCCGCTGCTCCAGGTCCCGGTCGGAGGCCCCGTAAGGAAGAACCCCCAACGCTGCCCTTGGGCTAGCCCCCCAGACCCCTGACCACATTATGTCACATGGCAGAGGGGGCTTTGCAGACGTGAGGCAGTTGAGGACCTCGGGAAGGGGGTCATCCCGGCCGTCTGGGTGGCCGGGGATCATCACGACAGCCTGTAAATGGGGAGGCGAAGGCAGACGACTCGCTGAGGGAGCCGTAGCCACTGGAGCGGGGCTGGGAGCCTCGTAACTGGTGGCTTTGGAGATGGAAGAAGGGGCTGAGGGGCAAGGAAAGCCGCGTGCAGGAACCAGGAAGAGGGAAGGAAAGGGATTCGTCCCTAGAGCGCCAGGGAGGAACGCCGCCCCGCCGATACCTGGGTTTCAGCCCCGTGTGGCCCGCTGGGGGCTTGTCTCCTCTCTCAGATGGCAGATCAGGGCGGGCGGCGGCGAGCCTCTGTGCTTGGGGTGATGTCGCAGCTGCAGGGGAGGCGGATACAGGACGACGTCCGAGATGATCTGTGTCTGCCACGGAAGTGCAGGGAGGCTGACCCGGAGGCAGAGCTTGATCTGACTTCTGAAGGGTCTGCACCGATCATCACGTTGGTCGGCGTTTCTCAAATCCCAGAGTTCTGCCCTCTTGTAATGGCTGAACCCATGGAGCCAGGTTTGGGAAACACGGCAACAAAAGTTCAACATCATCGCCAAAGCACTCAGGCTCGGGAAATGCAGCGCTAGACCTGGCTGTCAGGAGGCCACACACGAGATCTGGGATGTGCGTTTAGACTTATTGTTGGGCTGGAAACAAACAGTTAACTCAAATTAAAACAAGACACAGAAGTCATCTGGTCCAGGGCCTCACCTCTCCCTGGATGGTCAAAGGGAGGAGGCTGGTTTGGGGATGATTTCAGGAGAAGAGAGGGGAAGATAAGGGACTTCCTACTCATTATTAATATTTTGCCCTAAAATGAAACATGAATGATGCCTGAGCGTTAGGAAGCTATCTTTTGGAGACATTTTGATAAAGAAAATAATCATTTTGGAGCAAACTATTATATCAGAGATCATACAGTAATACATATTTCTTTGCACACCATATTTTATAGAATGCCTCCATGGCCAGCCAAACATGCCACTCATGCTTCTGCCCCAGGGCCTTTGCACGGGCTGTTTCCTCCACCTTTCCACCTCATGGAAAGAAAGGAGGCACGTGATTTGTTTCAGACATACCTGGGGACTTCGTTCAGACACAGTCTTTCCTCTGAGGACTTCTCTGACCATCTTTTTAAAATTGCGACCCCCATCTGCCCTGTTCTGTCCTCCTGTCTTTCCCTCCATAATGCTTTCTACCTCTACTCTCCTACACATTGTACATTTATTTTGCTTATTATCTATCTCCCCACCTAGAATATAAGCTTACTAAGGTATTCTCATTTTGTTTTAATCTGCTCTATATCCTGCTGTATTTCTACCTGTTGAACTAGGGCCTGGCATGTGCCAGTTACAAAATGAGTATCTTTTGAATGAAGAAAATGAATGTCTCATTTGAGCCTCTTAGTGATCCCAGGAGGAGGAAGTGATACCTTCCCTTTCTAGACGAGAAGGCCAAAGATCAGAGGTGATAATTTACTCCCCAATTTCCATTTCTGGGATCTGCCTGTATATCTTTTCCTCTTCATTTTTCATTAGAAAATGAGATACGCAGAACATTTAAGAAACACAGACCTGAAACAAGGAGAAAACCCACCCAGGGACGGTCATTACTAGTTAGGGTGTGTACAAGATACTATATATAGACGGTTTTATAACGCATTACAATATGTCATTTAGTAGCATGCTTTTTAACTTACAAATATGCCATTAACATTAAATGTGTCAATAATAAATATTTGCAACATGATTTATTCATGGCTGCATGGTATTTCAGCATACTGATGTGCCGTAATCTTACATGACCAGTTGGATACAGAGTTTATTGGTGAAAGTTTCTTCTTAGGAGCAATATTGAAGAGAAAATATTTGTAGCATTTTTTTTTCTTTTTATACTTATCCAGTGTTTCCCTTGGAGCTGTACTTAGGAGTATGGATTTTTAAATTTCAAATTAGGTATAGGGGCGCCTGGGTGGCTCAGTCGGTTAAAGCTGCTGCCTTCAACTCAGGCCATGGTCCCAGGGTCCTGGGATCGAGCCCCGCATTGGGCTCTCTGCTCAACAGGGAGCCTGCTTCCCTTCCTCTCTCTGCCTGCCTTTCTGCCTGCTTGTGATCTCTGTCTGTCAAATAAGTAAATAAAATCTTAAAAAAAAAATAAAATAAAATTAGGTATATTTTCATTTTAGGTGTTAAGTTTTATTTTAAACTTTACTGCTGATTACTTCCTATAGCAGTCACACGGGTGTGTTCCTCTCCAACGACAGATACATGGGGCGCCTTCTTTTCCACTGTCGACCTCTCCCTTGATAGCAGTACGAGCCTTCCTAACCATTACCAATCCAGCAAGCAAAAATCCCATGCCTAATACCGCTTCCACACCTCATAAAGAGAATATCATTTTAGATACTTTCTTTAGATTTATGAATTATAAGTTAGTTAAATTGCTGTTTTAGTTTGCTTTACTGATTATGATTTACACTATTTTCTTTGCCTTTCTTTTTTTGTAAATTCAGTATTTTGGGGGCTGTTCCTTCTTTCCTATTAGTATTCAGAGATTTCAGTAAGAAGCTAAAAGGTTCTGCATTCCAGTTTTTTCCCCCAACTTTTGTGACCTTTATTAGTGTTGTAAGAAAGTGATTTCCATTTATCCCAGCTGATCAGTCTTTTTCTCCATGATTTCTTCTTCTTCTTCTTCTTTTTTTTTTTTTTTAAAGATTTTATTTATTTGACAGAGAGAGACATCACAAGCAGGGATAGAGAGGCAGGCAGAGAGAGGAGGAAGCAGGCTCCCGGTTGAGCAGAGAGCCTGAAGTGGGACTTGATCCCAGGACCCTGAGACTATGACCTGAGCTGAAGGCAGAGGTTTAACCCACCGAGCCACCCAGGTGCCCCTTATCCATGATTTCTATTTCTGCAATTTCTGGAATCTTGTATGTACAATGCTTACATGACCTCACATTATCTGAATCCTGACTCAAATTTCCTTCTTTTTATTTCATTGGCAATTTCCTTTTGGCATGGCAAAGACTGAGAGCGAACTTAATTTTTCACCAATTAGTGAACCAATCATTCCCATAATACTTAACTATTGATGCATTTGCATTCTGCAGAATACACTGTTGTTTTCTCATCGACTCGAAAGGCTACCTTCATCATGTGTGCAGTCCTTACCTTTCCAGTCCTCTGCGTGTCTGTCTTGTCTCTGGTGAGTTAGCCATCACATTGTAAATGCAGGAGCTTTGTAGCAAGTTTTAATATTTGGCTATCCAAATAGATTGACATTTGACCAGAACACTTCACTAAGTATCTCAAAGCAAATACCTTGATAGGGTTCCCTCCAGCACACAGGACCTCTCACTGCAGAAAGGCAAAGACAATGAAGCATGGACAACAAGCAAAACACCACTTCTCGATTTTCTTAGTTACTCACCTTGACAGCCACATTTATAAGATTTTTTTTGGGGGGGGGTGCCTGGGAGGCTCAGTCGGTTGAGTCTCTTGACTCTTGATCTCAGCTCAGGTCTTGATCTCAGGGTCTTGAGTTCAGGACCCACACTGGGCACTACACTAGGTGTGGAGCCTCCTTAAATTTGTGTTCTATTCTTTTGCCTCCCTTTTGACAGGCGTAAGTGGAAACTTGTTTTCCCAGTTTTTAAAATGTACTTTACCTTTTAATTAGTACATCTTTTTAAAAGTGAATGAAAGGGGGCTCCTGGGTGGCTCAGTCGGTTGAGCGTCTGCCTTCAGCTCAGGTCATGATCCCGAAGTCCTGGGATCGAGCCCCACATCTGGCTCCCTGCTCAGCGGGGAACCTGCTTCTCCCTCTTCCTCTGCCTGATGCTCCCCCTGCTGTGCTCACTCGCTCTCTCTTTCTGTCCGTCAAATGAAACACTGAACATAACCCAACTTGGGAGTTCACATTTGATCATTTTTGCTTCCCTGCTTTTTTTTTTTTTAAGGGAAGAGTATGTGAAAGTTCATGTTCTACCTGCTGCTCCTTGTGTTTCCCTCACCTGCTCCTCACCGCGCTAGAGGGAGGACTCCCTCCCTAGGGTTATGGGGATGGCCATGCACTGAACACCTGATGTTGGACAGATGAAATCGACGGCAGTTTATATATCATGTATTCATAGCCCAGAGGAGGAGGACACGGGGCACACAGGGTTTGAACTTGGCTCCATGTGAGGCAGGCATTATGGGACAAGAGGGTGAAGGGACCCCTGGATCCTGTGGGATGTTGTGATTGGCTTGTTTGTGATTGGTTTGTGTTGTGATTGTTCCTACTACTCAGGAACAGGTAGGAGCTGTGCCTGACCCCCTTGATAAGGAGAGCTGATTGGCTAATGGGTCTTCTCTGCAGGAGCAGAGTGTGGAGGCCCTCCTGGTTTGACCAGATGTCAAGGCAGCACAGAATGCCGGGCCTTCATTTTAGGTCTTAGACCCACATCTTCCTTCCTCCCCTCTCTTTCTCCAAAGGAAGCCATCATTCCAAACCTGGCATGTTTCATTTCCATATATGTTTTCATACTATCCTTTTTATCTAAACATGCCAAAACAATCTCTATATTTTTTTTCAAGTGACATCAACGATAGGATACATCCATTTGCAACTTTCCTTTCCATGCATTTTTGCGTTTTTTTAAGTTTATCCTTAAATTTAATATAAATAAATTCATTCACATTAGCTGCTGTATAATATTGGTGATATGATAAACCGATATTTATCTCTTTCCCACTTTACTTCTTTACTATTAAAAAATGTTTTTAATAAGCAGTTTTGCCGGGGCAGCTGGGTGGCTCAGTGAGTTAAAGCCTCTGCCTTCGGCTCAGGTCATGATCTCAGGGTCCTGGGATCGAGCCCTGCATCGGGCTCTTGCTCCGCAGGGAGCCTGCTTCTTCCTCTCCCTCTGCCTACCTCTCTGCCTAATTGTGATCTCTGTCAAATACATAAATAAAATCTTAAAAAAAAATAAGCAGTTTTGCCACCTTGTAAACCCATGTGAATGTTTATCTTGCTAGATAACCAGAGGTAGATTTGGAGGGCAATAGGATTTGCCAATCTCGAGCTATATCTGTATTGCCAGATTTCTTACTCTTTGCCAGGTACTCGTGCATATAACTCAGTCATGTGACATTGGTACTAGTATCCTCCCCATTTTCAGCTGAGGAAACTGAGGTGCAGAGACTCCTAGTGCTCAAGTCACCCAGCTAGTAAGTGGAAGAGCTTGGATTTAAATTTGGGCAATTTGGCTCCAGAGTCTATGGTCTTTAACTAGTGTACCATTCTGCCTATAACAAATGTTAGCTGTATTCTGATTTGGTTTTTATGGCTATGCCTTGTTTTATCTTTATACTTACAACCTTTCTGTGACAGCATGTTTAGGTATATTTCTCATAGGTGGCATTTGACTGCAATATTTTTTTAAAATCCAATATGAGAGTCACAGTCTTTTGAACTGTTAACTGTAGCCCATTTACATTTATTGTGATTTGATGTATTTGGAAATGTTTCTGTCATCTTGTGATTTTTGCTTATCTTAGTTTTTCATTTCTTCTTTATTTCTCTTATTCCTGATTTTCTATTAATTGATTGAGATTTTATTTATTCGGTTTTCTTTATACTAGTTTAGAAGTTCTACATTAAGTTCTATAATTTCTTCCTGTTCTATTGTTGGCTATCCATAAACTGTTTTGTAATATACATTTTTTTGAGTTAACATCTAAATTTATTTAACATCCTTTTCCTACTCCTGAGAATACCTGGTAATGCTCAAGAAGTTTTAACCCTGATTACCATCCCCCATTCATTGTAGCTAAAAAAAAACAGTCACTAATATGGTTTTATACAATTGCTACATGTTTAGAATTAATTATATGTTTATTACTTTCTTTTTTCTAAATTTGCTTTTTTCCCCCCAAAGGAGCTTCTTTTCCCTTACTTTCACAGTAAGAAATGTGTCTTCAGTTTTAATTTTAATTTATGAATAGTGGGGTTTTTTTCAGGTGATATAATTATGAGCTGTAAGTCACTTTTCCTTAACACTTTAAGAATTTTGTGTCCATGTCTTTTAGTTTTTCTTTTCTTTTTTTAACTCTAAAAGGACCAAGAATTCTGGACATCTTTTCACAGAATATACACAAAATGTGGATTTTATACATAGATCTGAGTTTATCTAAAAAAATGCCCCAAATTACAATCTCATCTTTATAAAACAGAATTGTCCCTTTTAGGTTTTTTTTTTGTAAAGATTTATTTATTTCAGAGAGAGGGAAAGCAAGAACATGAGTGGGAATGGTAGAGGGAAAGGGAGAGAGAATCCCAAGTAAACTCTGTTCTAAGCACAGAGCTGGATAGGGGCCTTGATCTCATGACCCGAGATCATGACCTTAGCTGAAACCAAGAGTTGGACCCTTAACTGACTGTGTCATCCAGTTGCCCCTGTCCCCTCTCCTTTTTTTTTTTTTTTAATTATTCCTGAAACACCCGTTTTTTGTTTTATTCTTTTCTCGGTAATTCATTCCCTCTCCTGACGGCCTCACCCACTTTCAGGCTTTCTCTCTGCTTCTGGTATTCTTCAGTTTCAATATGGTGTGCTTTGCTCTTTAAGGGTACATTTATTTTTATAGGTCTTATTTGCAGTTTCTATTTGGATTTGAGGACTCGCGTTTCCAATTTGCGAACATTTCTAGACATTGTTATTTTGATCATTGACTTTACACCATCCTCTCTTATCTCTCCTGGAATTCTTGTTAGGCATTTGTTAAAAGTTCTCCTGTGCTCTATGTCTTTTAACCCTGATTTCATATTTTTAAAATCTTTGTATTTCTCTATGCTGCATACTGATAGATTTCCTTAGATTTGTCTTCCAGTTCACTGTTTTTCTCGTTACTTATGCTATATGTTATTTAATTTGTGATTTGTGATATTGTGATTTTTATTTCAGTGACTATTTTTATATTTCAAGGGGTACCGTTTGGTTCTTTTCCAGGTTTCTATGTTCTTTTTTCACAACGTCCTCTTTCATTTGGATTTCCAAATATTTTAAAATATCTTTCCTTGTTTAAAATATATTTACAGCTTTTTTAAGATTGCCGTTCCATTTTGTGACATTCTTAAAGTCCTAATGGTCCTGATTATTTTGTGTCTGATGACTCTCACTCCCTGTTGAATATTTTCTCTTGTGCACTGTAATTTTTTGAACCTTTACTCAGGGTCAGTGCATGTGGCTTCTTACCTCCGCAGGGTGCCGTGGATTGACCAGAGCAGTTTCGCATTTGCCTTGCTTGCATCCAGGGGTGTCACCAGTGTGGAACTGATATCATATTAATTTCTCAGCTCGAGAGTTCTTGAACCCTGTGGTAGCATAAATTTTGGCCCCAAAGCATTTAAGGCGTATCCCTGCTTTACAATTCAAGGAGTAATCTTTTCCTCTATTTAACTCAGAGGCCAACAAGCTTCCTTGTTTCCTGAGCTCATGAACAGATTTTTTCTGTATTTCCTATTTTCACGCAGAGTTAGAGAATAGTCCTTCAGGGGTCCCAGCCCCAGGCAGACATCCGTGTTCCCACTCGCCATCTGGTGGAGGCCTCTTGTCTCCTAACTCAGTGGGAACCACCTGCCCACCTTCCCCACAGCAGCCACATTACCAATGTTCCCGCTCACCCCATGATCTTCAATCCTTTCTCTGTTTCTGGCACCTGGACATTCACCTGGCTCTCTCCCAAACTTAGCTCCACACGTTTAAAAAAAATGTATTTTATCCAGCATTTGTAGGTGTTCATAATGGAAGGTTTCTCACATTTTCTAAGCTTGCCTTCTCACCAGACCTGGAAATTGCTTCATAATGTCCTGGTTTCTTAGGCAAGGGCTTTGCACCACGGTTGAGCTTGGGGTGGGGGACTCGTCTGGGCAAACAGAAGGGTAGCTCCTCCCAGCGCTGGTCGCCGTCTTCAACAGACGGTGTGGAGGAGAGCTGCCTGCGAGAGGGAAAGGGGTCTCCATCCAGCGGGACGTTGTGTTGTAGGCGACGCAAGGAAATGCAGACTTTCCAGATCACACATCTCAGAATGCTCACTTGCTGCCTCCCTTTTACAGTTTCCCTCAATCTGTACTGAAGTCACGGCAGTGAACACTGTCCTGGAAGCAGACAACATCCAAACCACAAGCCGGCCAGCACTCGGGCAGGAGCCACACGGGGGCTGCCGAGGAACTGTGCGGCAGCGTGTGAGCCGGACCGCCGCGGCCACATTTCATCGCTGCCATCATATTGGCTTCTGAACAATCAGGATATGACGGCCCGTGGGAAAGCCTGAATGAGAACCCTTCGTAACAGTTTTGCTGATCCGAGTGAAGGTTTGTGTCATTCGTTCCCACCAGATCTGAGGGTTGTTGGCAGAAAGGAGACGGAGTCTGTAAGGCAGGTGAGGACAGCTGAGTCCGCCCAGAGCTTCCCACAGCAACCCCACGAGCCCCCAGCACACCCCCGCTCTTCTGCTCTGTTTCGGTTGGCAGCAGAGGTCAGCACCAGGAGCTCTGACAAATGCGTGAGGCTGTGAGGGGTGAACCTTCACTCCAGCCGCAAGGACCAGGCGGCAGCAACATCCATCACGGCCAGAGGGGGATGCGTGAAGGGGCGGGGAAAACATCAGACGTCTGGGGCCTGCGCTTCCCAGAGCCACAGACTGGAGGCCGCCTTGGATGGGAGTCGGGAGAGCCTAGAGCAGGCTGTGCAGATCGGGAGGCGTTCAAGGGGCAGATGGTGTGGATCTGCCTGCGCATCCCGTGGGCTAAGAGCTCACCCCAAGCTGTACGCCTGGTGTTCTCCGCTCCCACTAGCGCCAGAATCAAGTCCAGATGCCCCCCCAGCAGCCCAGCACCCACCTGCTCCGAATCCCTGCTTGTGCGGCTCCTCCTCCCTCTCTCCGTCTCCCCAAGCGGACTCTGCCCCACCACCCCTTCGAGCCTCCCGCCCTCTGCCTGGAACCCCTGCGCTGTCCCCTCCCTGGCCATTCGTAAGCCCCCAGATCCCACTCTCCCCAGGGTACACGGGGCCGCGCCCTTCCTAATGCCGCTTTTGGGCTGGGATGGAGATTTTCAGCCAGGGAAGTGGTATAGGGCGTGGCGAGGTTCTCCCAGGGGGGCAGCGTCCTGTGGTCCCGGGAGCCGCAGGGGTCGGCTCGCTGCGGCATGGGGTTCCCTGTGGCCGCCCTGTGTCCCCCATGCATGCTTCCTGTGGATCAGGGCAACCGTAGAAGTGCTTGTTGGAAGAATCCAGCAGCAAACATCCCAGTACCGTGTGCCCCGCTCACCCTTCCCTCCGTGCGTTCATTCGACGCCGCTCGGATTCCAGTGTCCCTTCATTTACTTGATGCCCCAGTGCAACAGGCTGTCCCCGCCTCTCACCGATGCTTCCACAGGGCGGGCTTAGTGGCCAGGCAGGCCTGGGCAGGAACAGGACCCCTCAGAGCTGTTGTCTCTTCCGCATGGGAAAATCCAAACCGTGGGCCCTACATGTCCTTGCAGACACGTGTCGGGGAGCTCAAGCCTGAGCCAGGAGCCCCTGGGGAGGCTCCCTCGGGAGGGACGGAGAACCCATTGCCAGGAGCACCGAACTCTAACCCGGAGAAAAGACACCATTCCCCGGGGAAACGGGCTGAGCCGACCTCAGAATCAGCAAGTCGGCCCATCTGAGTGCCTTTCCAAGCAGGTGTGCCGAGGGGCGGTGTGTGTGTGTGTGGCGGTGCTGTGGGCAGACCTGGTCCGTGTGTATTGATGCGCTCTACTGCTCTTGTGATGTTTCGTGGAACTCTGGGTTTAGTGTGTTTAACTTGTCCATCAGGATGGGTTAGCGTTGCTTTCCCTCCGTTTCGAAGTAAGGCTTACTATCGTTATTACGGTGTGCAGATGACAAGTAGCACATGTCAGAATTTTAGAAAGGACGGGAAGTCTCAAGGAGCACGTGACGGTACCCAGGCCACACGAGAACACGGTGGGTGGGAGGGGGGCTGGGAACGCTCCGGGTCTTCCGGAGGTTAGGGTTACTGCACGAGCAGGCACATTCATCAGAGCTTCAGCAAACGCACACTCAGGGTTCGTGCATGAGGATCTGATCCTCAAAGGAACACCGTGAGCGATGATCGACCTCGGGTTAACGATGCACGTGACGGAATGTTCAGATGCCCGCACTCTACTTCAAAGTGCAGTAGAAGAAACAAGAAGGCTCGATGAAGGGTAGATAGATCGGCCTGAGAGGGACAGAATATCGTGAAACATTAGCGGTGCAATCCAGAGGGCGAGTACACGGGTATTTGCTAGAAAAATTCTTCCAGCTTCGCTCTACGTTTGAAAATTTGCATCATAAAATACTGAAGAACAAAGATTCTTCTTCAGGAAAAATCCATATTTATCACCCAAACATAACCACTGCTAATATTTCAGTGTACATTGTTTTCTTTCATTTTCATCTCTAAGAATATATAACTTCCTGTAATTAAGAGCTTCTGGCTTAAAACATTTATTTTCCTGTTTTTCCCCCTCTCAGTACTGCAGCATGGTTTTTCGGTGTGTGTCCCCAAAAGTCCTCCATGTGTCATCTTTCAAGGAAGGTGTAATGGACGTGCAAGAAAACTCACACGTGTGAGCGCGTGGTCTCCTGAGTCAGTCGGGGAAGCCCCCTGCACCGCTCACAGCCAGCCCTGAGGCCGTGGGTGTGTTTTCTAGAATGTGATCAGAGTTGAGTCCTACGGGACACAGCCGGCGACTCTGGCTTCTTCAGCTTGAGCGTCACGCCTGTGGGCGCCGTCCACATCCTTGTCTGTACACTAGTTCATGCCTTTTTTTCTTTTTAAGATTCATTTATTTGAAAGAGAGACAGCGAGAGAGCGGGGGTGGGGCAGGCAGAGGGAGAGACCCCCCAAGCAGACTCCCCACTGAGCACGGAGCCCCACATGGGACTCGATTTCATGACCCTCAGACCGGGACCTGAGCAGAAACCCGGAGTCATTGGCTTCACGGACTGAGTCGCCCAGATGCCCCAATGAGTTCCTTTTTATGGACGGGTCACATTCCGTCGTAAGGATGTGTGTGGCTATCGTCGTAATGCCTGTGGAAAGTCGTCCTGTATGATAGTTTTGTTCACGCATCCCTCGGTTATTGGAGTATTAAAGATGGTTTATTTTTTTCACTGTTATAAATGCCATCGCAGCGAACATCTTTATCCGTAAATCATTGTCATCGATTCCCGGGAAGGGAATTACAAAGTCGTGTGTTTTAAATATTTTCAAAGCTGATAATACATTTTTCAATTAAGAGGGCTCTCCCTGCATGTCTCTGTGTGGTTCGTAACAAGCTTGGCTCCCAGCCCCACCGTGTTTGTGACCTCCCTCCGATTTTTGATGTTGTCCCTGTAGAACGGACTGGAAGACCGTGACGGCAGGAGCCTGTGACGTCCGAAGTCATGGAGACCAACCAGGACACCTCCCTCTTCCTGATGAAGATCTTGGAGGAGCTGGACAGCAAGCAAAACACCGTTTCCTACCAGGATCTGTGCAAGTCCCTGTGCGCCCGCTTTGACCTCTCCCAGCTCGCCAAGCTGAGAAGCGTGCTCTTCTATACGGCTTGCCTCGACCCCAACTTCCCGGCCACGCTGTTCAAAGACAAGATGAAATGTACCGTGAACAACCAGCAGTCCAAGAAGATCATGGTGGCCGCGGACATCGTGACCATATTCAACCTGATCCAAATGAACGGGGGCGTCGCCAAGGAGAAGCTGCCCACCGGCCGGCAGAAGGTGCGCAAGAAGGAGGCGTCCTTCGAGTCGTGCCGCTCTGACACGGAGGTCTGCACTGCCGCCGCGTGTGAGCCGGTCGGCTGTGAGCTGAGCGAGAGGCCCTTCCACCGGGGCTACCCTGCCCGGCAGTCCTCCCAGGGCCGGAAGGCTGACCGCCAGGACTGCCCGCAGTTCGTGCCCACCTCGGAGCCCAACTTCCTGCTGGGCGTGAGCAGAGAGCTGAAGGGCCGGGCGGCCTCCCTAGACCGGCTGCAGACCCTCGCCCCCCCCTACTCGGTGGCCAGCCCCCAGCCCTGCGAGATGCAGAGAACCTACTTCCCCATGAACATCGAGAACGAGTCCATTTCGGACCAGGACTCCCTGCCCGTCAGCCAGGGCATCAAGGAAACCTTCATTTCCAGCGAAGAGCCGTTCATGGTGCCGTCTTGTGTCCAGAAAAGGAACATCTTTAAAGAGGATTTCCATAATCTGATGACCGTGTCCCCCACGTTGGTTGGCCCCGCTAACAAGGCGGAGGCCCAGCACGGGGAGCCCCAGGGCCGGAAGGAGCCCCACAAGACTGCCTTCTTCAACCACAGCTTCGAGGTGCCCTACAGCAGCCAGTACCTGAATCCCATGTACTCCCCTGTGCCCGACAAAAGGCGCGCAAAGCACGAGAGCTTGGACGACCTTCAAGCCTCCACGTACTTCGGACCCACGCCGGTGATGGGGACGCAGGATGTCAGGCGCTGTGCCGGGAGGCCGGGCAAGCAGATCCCCTGGCCGGCCAAAAGCTGGAGCCTGAACACCGAGGAAGTCCCTGACTTTGAACGGTCCTTTTTTAACAGAAACCCCTCTGAGGAGAAGCTGCGCTACCCTAATCCCAGCAGCCAGAGCCCCGGTTTCCCTACCCCAGACAGGCGCCCCACTTACCTGGTGCCGAAGGACCAACAGCCCATCCTGCCCGTTGGCTACATGGCGAAACCGAATGCGCTCAGGTCTAAAGAGCTCTCGTCCCCGGTTGAGCTGGAGAAGCACGAGCCGGTCAAGAAGTTCAAAGACAAGAGCACCGGCTGCACCAGCGGGCAGCTCAGCTCGGACACCAGCAGCGTGGGCACCCAGACGGAGCAGCACGTGCTGGAGGCCAAGAAACGCAAAGACCTGTGCGCCTCGGGGCAGACCACGTACGGCGACAGGCACGCCACCAAGCAGTCCGACGACGACTCGGAAATCGTCAGCGACGACATCAGCGACATCTTTCGGTTTCTGGATGACATGAGCGTCAGCGGCTCCACGGGCGTGATGCCGTCTTCCTGCTACAACAGCACGGGGTCCCTGTCTCAGCTTCACAAGTCCGACGGCGACAGTTCCCCCGAGCACAACCTAACCAAAACTGCCAATGGGCTTCCCGGCAGCAAAGGAGAAAAGGGCAACCGGCCTAACAACAGCCACCCCTCGGACGAGGAGCTGAAAACCAGCGTGTGCAGACTGGTGCTCCGCATCGGTGAGATTGAGCGGAAGCTCGAGTCACTGTCGGGGGTCCGCGAGGAAATCTCCCAGGTCCTGGGCAAGCTAAACAAGCTGGATCAGAAAATGCAACAGCCTGAGAAGGTGAGTGTGCAGATCGACCTGAATTCCTTGACAAGCGAGGCTCCGTCGGACGACAGTGCCTCTCCGCGCATGTTCCGCGCGCCCGGCGGCCCCCGCGGACCCAAGCTGGAGCACGCGGCTGACTGGTACTGCTCGGACGCCAGCGGCAGCAACAGCGAGAGCCTTCGCGTCAAGGCCTTAAAGAAGAACCTCTTCACCCGGCCGTCCTCCAGGTCCCTGACGGAGGAGAACAGCGCTACGGAATCCAAAATCGCCAGCACCTCCAACTCACCCAGAGACTGGCGCACCATCACCCACGCCAGCCGCGGGGGCCTCGGGGAGGAGGACAGCAAGGACAGAGGCCCCGGGGAGAGTAAGGACTGGCACCGCAAGGCCAAAGAGGTAATCTTACCCGCGCCCATGAGGCCGGGCCCGCACACCTTTCCCGTCCCCGTGCGCAGAGCGCGGGTCGGGAAGGAGGGCTTCCCTCCGTGCGCTGGCTCTCCTTCCAGATTTGTGGGCTTTCCGCGTTGGCACGGGTGGGACGGCTCGGGCGGGTTGTCTGTCCCGCCGGCTCGAGGAGCGCGGGCTGCCAGGCTGCCCGTGGGCGAAAGTGGGGTCTGGATGCAGGATGGGTGGCCGAGGTCAAGTCCTCGTGATGGGGGACGTGGTGCAGAGGCGGGCGTTGCCCAGGGCACACCCTGTTCCTTCTGGGATAGCGGGGTGCAGGCAGAGGGAACGGGGTTGCCTTCCCGGCGTGCGGGGTCCAGGGTCCCTTCCCTGGGCCTCATGGATTCACGGTGCTCCTCTTGGAAAGTTTGAGTCTTTCCATGGTAAGATCGGTAGAGGGTGAGTAGGAAAAGCCAGACAAATAAGGAAATTGTTCCCGGCGCCGGCGCCGGTCCCCGAGGACAGCAGCTCCCCATTCGGCCCTTTCGTCTGCGTGGGCCGGAGGGAGCTCAGGTGCAGGTGCTCGCGTCCCCTGCAGTGGGGTGACAGGTGTCGGGGTCATTCCCCACCCCCGCCCCAGCTCCAAGGACCGTGTGCTGCCTTCTCAGACCCCTCCCCTGATTCTGAAGGTCGGGGACACACCCGAGGGCCCGGGGTCCAAGAGGAAGTGACGGCGGCGTGGGCTGCCGACACACAGAGCCCGGTGGGAGGCCGGGACCCTCCCATGGTGCCAAGAAGGAAAAACTCCGAAGACAGGCTCTCGGCGGGTTTTCAGTGTCCAAAGTCGGGGGAAAAGAGTAAATAAAAGCAGTGATTTTTTTTTTTTTTCTGATCCCAGAGAATCATCGGTGTCCATGCTGGTGGCTGCTCTGTCCGTCCGCAGCTGCGGACGGCTGGCGGGGCTGGAGAGGGGCCGGCGGAGGCTCGCTGGCCCAGTTCCGGGCAGGGGCGCACACGCGCTCGCGCCGCCCGTCCCCTCCCTGCCCCACCGCCCCTCACGGTCCGGTTCTCCCCTTTTCTGCACCAGGAGCGCAGCTGCCCGTGGTCGGGGGTCGTGAGGGTGTGGGGGTTGGTCGAGTGTGGGCCTCGGCCAGGCCGGCTGCATTGCGGCTGCTCCCGGGGAGCGGCGTCTGCGTGGGAAGCGGTTCCGCCCGCGGCTGGCCTCGGGGCCCGGGGAGGTCTAGCAGGAGGGAAACCCTACAGCCCCCGTGCCGTCTGTCTGGACCTCTCTGTGCCCCACCCCCCGCAGGCGGACAGACAGTACGACATCCCCCCCCAGCACCGACTGCCCAAGCAGCCCAAAGACAGCTTCCTGGTGGCGCAGGTGTTCAGCCCGCGTCCCCACCCCGCCTCCCTCAAAGCCCACCTGAAGAGCAACCCCCTGTACACGGACATGCGGCTGACTCAGCTGGCCGAGGTGAAGCGGGGCCAGCCCTCCTGGACCATCGAGGAGTACACGAGGAACGCGGGCGACAAGGGCAAGCTGACCGCCCTGGACCTGCAGGTGAGCCTCGCGCTGTCCCCACCGGGCGTGCGGGTGGGGGAGGGGCGGCGGGGGAGGAGCCCGTCCCCGCCCGGGCCGCGCAGGAAGGACCCGGGATGGCCAGGGCCAGCCCGTCCCGGCACCCTTCAGCTCCCCGGGCCGCCGCCACGGAATTCGGAGCTTTACCGGGCTGCAGAGCGGAGATGGTAACCAGGGGAGCGTGACGCGGTGTGACTGACGCCCTCGCTCGGGCCGCACCATTGCTCACCGCACGTTTAAGGCTTTGCGCCCAGTGAAGCTCCTCGTCTTTGCACACGAGACCTGAGCCGAACTGTTTAGTGAGATGCACGCTGATCTCTCCTTCCACACGTAGCTCGTGGGATAAGCACATTTGTGGGAGCCGAGCTATGGACTCTGTTTCCATACGGAGCCGTCCCCAGGTAAGGAGCGCCCCGCGAGCTCTGCGAAGGCCGTCGTGGCCGGCGGGCATGTGTCTGGTCCCCACACGCGGGGCTGGGGCCCGGGCCCCTCGCACGTGGGTGGGCAGCTCCACCCGCTCCCGCTGGCCCCACATCTGCCTGTGTCCGTGTCACTGCGGGACCCGGAGGCGCGTGTCCCCACCTGCATATTAGCTCTGTGGGTGGTAGGGCCGGACCTCTGGGTCCCAGGATGACCGTGTCACTGAGGGGCAGTGGGAGAGACGCCAGGAGGGGCTGGCCCGGGCCCGAGGCAGGGGGTGGGGGGGCGCGGTGTGGCCGGAATGGACTCCACGGGTCCACGGCAGTGTGGGGCTCCGGTCCAGGGCTCCGTTGCCATGAGACCCAGGACATTCACGCCTCTGCTTGAGCATCCCTCCCCTCGGCTGTCCGGTGGGCACACGGCGCTGTCTCCCTTGCAGAGTCATGGTGAGGAATTTTGGAAAGAAGGTACTTAAAGCACCGCCATTAAGTGGGCACTGAAACGGATTTCGGGGCCAGTCCGTGATGCTGAGACCCGTCAGTCCCCCTCGCAGGGGCTTTTCACGGCAAGCTGCAAGCTCAAGGCACAGGGACAACTGTGGTCACCTCCAGCTTCCCAGTGAGGAGATGGAGAAGCTCAGCCCAACAGTGGCCTGGGCCCTTTCTCCCGCATGTCCTTTCCTGTTGATGGGAGTGTCCAGGAGCCTCCGGCCCCTGTCGTGACTGCTGTGCAGTGACATTTGTTCATACTGGGCCCTAAGGGACAGCAGTTAGGGGACGCTCCCGGAGCTCGGGTCGTGTGCGAACAGCGTTAGCGTGGGGATGGTCTTCACGGGGTCCCCTCGTGGGCACATGAGAATCCCTGTTGGTAAGGCCTACTGGAGGGCAGAGAAAGGGTGTGGGCTGGGTTTTCCTGGTTTTCCCTGCTGGAGTCTGGTCACAACAAGGTTCCTCGCCTGCATCCCTGGAAACCTCAGTGTCACCGTTTCATCTGTTGTCACTAGAGTTTCCGCTTGCTAGAAAAACTCGTGAAAAATAGTTTATTTCATAGGCTGTCCCCCAGCCCATCAAACACACGTACAAGAAAAGAAGCTGATATCCTTGTGTTTGAGCCGGAGGGAAGAAGATACCGGAAGTGGGGTGTGTTCACAGCTTCCCTCCTTGGCAGGTTCGGGAAGGAGGGGGACTGGTGTGGCTCACGTGGCCAGAGCTCGTCCTCAAGGTGCACGGCAGGAACAGGTGCACCAGCCCTCGCGGGTAGCCCCCCGCCACTGCGGACCAGTCTCCCAGCCAGATGCGCCCACCCTGGATCCGTCTGTCCCATCTGCTGTCTGTGTGATGGCTGAGGGGGTTGGTGGCCGAAGCCACGCAGCCCAAGGGCCCACGGAGGGCAGAGCTTGGTGGGGAAGGAGCTCTGGCTGAAGCGTGCAGATGGGCGTGTGTCCAAACAATGGGAGTGGGCAGCTCGGAGAGGCTGCCGTCCCGGGGACCCTGGTGGAGCACGCTGTAGGGGGCTCTTGCCAAGACGGAGCATCCTGAGCTCAAGGAGAGGGTCCTCTTGCCCAGGATGGACATTGGAGTGGCTAGCGCTGCTTCCCACCCCGCAGGGGACAGGAGCCCGTGGATGTTCTGTCTTAGTGGGGAAGGGAGTCTGGGGAGTTCTAAGGACCCTTCAGCCCTGTCCTTGCCATGATGTAGTGTTGTACAGAAGGCACTAGAACAGGGTTGCAAAGGAGGCTGGTGACCAGTCTGGGCCTTGAGGACTCTGGTGTCTGTCACAGCTGCCGGACTCTGCCTCTGCCCCCTGAAAGTGGCTGCCCCCTCCCTGCGAACGGCCGGGCATGTCTGGGATTCCACGAAGCGTTATTGTGGGCGGAGAGATCTGAATTTCATATAATGTTCACATAGTGTGAAATAGTCCTCTTGACTTTTGTCAACCACTGGAATGTGTAGGAACTGTTCTCAGCCTGGCGGTTGTCCACGGGCAGGTGGTGGGGGCTGGACGTGGGGCCGCAGCTGTCCACCTGGCTGGCCCGCCTGTGGGGGGGTGGTCTGCAGGTGCGGAGAGCAGGAGCAGAGGCCGGGCAGCCTCTGGGGAGCTGGCGCCAGTGACAGGACATCGTCACCCGGGGGTCTGAAGCTGAGGCAAGGGAGCTGCTCTGCAATCCACCGAGACCCACGGCTCGGGAGCTGGTGCCTGGTAGGGACCAAGAGGCCCCTCATCCCCTGACCGGGCGCCCCCGGGTGGTCCCGGGAGCCAGGCTCCTGGGGCAAAGAGCATGGCGGGAAAGACAGGGCTCCTCTGCAAGGTCAGGTGATGATGAGTGAAACGGGTTCGAATCACCAGCGCTCTCCCAAAGCCACAGTCTGACTCAGGTTTAGAGTGGTTTGGAGGGGTTTGTTTTGTGATCTCGTGTGCGTGAGACAGACTCTCATGTGCCCGAGTTTCGAGTATGAAGCAAGCCGAGGCCATCTTCAAAACGGATGTTTTGTTTGCGTTTCAGAGAGCGAGGGGCCCGCACTTGGAATCTTAACGTGTTTGCTTTCATGTGACACTGTGTTATCAAATACTTGCTGCCAAACGAGAACGCTGCCTTTTGTGACGGGGGGTCGTAACCGTCCCCGGGAGTGGGGCCCTCGGCAGGACAGGCTCGTTCTGGTGTTTTTCCTGTGGATGGTGCCCCCATCTCGGGGAGCCAGGAGACAGGTTCCATGCGGCTTCTGCCCGTGGGGACGCAGCCCCAGGCCCGGGGATGGCCTGCACACGTCTGTAGACCCTGACCCTGCGCAGGGGCCTGACCTGCTCCGACAAATGTTTGACATGGAAAGAGTTTCTATTTGGTTCGAGCTGCTTATCGGGAGGCACTTTGAGTTTTCAGTGGAGGCTTCAGGGAGGAGCTGGGAACGGAATCAGAGCGAGAGGACAGCCGTGCCGCAAAGGGCCCTGCTCCCGGGGGGCTGCTGGGGAGACCCCTGGTCAGGGGTGGTCGCCGTTCCTCCAGCCGTGGGGACAGCCTGCCCGAGGCCGCAGCCCTGTGTGCTGGCTGCTGCGGAGGAGACCCGTGGTTTCCCCACGTCGGGGCCTTCGGCACACAGGCAGCAAGGGTGGGGCAGGTGCCCGCCGCCGCCATGCCAAGGGGCCTGGGCCCTCAGCAGCCCATCCCAGCCCGGCCCGGCGACGGCGGCGGACGTCCCGGTCAGCCAGCGGCGGGCCGCACGGGGGACCTTCGGGAACCGGTGTTGGCGGTGTCTCTAACCGCTTCTCTTCACTTCCAGACGCAAGAATCTTTAAACCCAAACAACCTGGAGTACTGGATGGAAGACATTTACACGCCCGGCTACGACTCCCTGCTCAAGCGCAAGGAAGCCGAGTTCAGACGGGCCAAGGTCTGCAAGATCGCCGCCCTGGTCGCGGCCGCCGCCTGCACCGTCATCCTCGTCATCGTCGTGCCCATCTGCACCATGAAGTCCTGAGCGCGGGGCCGCTGGCGGCGCACAGCCCGCGACGGCCGGCGGCACCCCCGGCGGCGGGAGGGCTCGGGGCCGGTGCGGCCACTGCTTGCCGGTCTCTGCCAGGGCGAGCAGGGTCTGGGGCGGGTGCATTCTCCGGAGACACCCGCCTCCTGTTGGCTTTGACTCGGTGACGCGCGGATGCTTTTGGGAGCCGTGCGATGTCTTCTCCTACAGAAAGAACGCTCTGCGCCACCGGTGGACACAAACTGAATTCCAAGCAAAAAACAAAACAGAACAGAACAGATGATAGTTGAGGGGGGTGGGTTACACGAAAGCTATTTAATACCTGCCCGCGGGGGAGGCTACGGGAGATCGCAAGACGAGAAGGAAGACAGTTCTGTTTTCTATCGCGTCCAGTCCACGGCAGGTGCAGTCACGGGGGTCGTGGCCGCGGAGGAGGTTTCTTCTCTGCTGACTTTCATCAAGGGCTACTGACTTTCCATTCTCGCCCTTCGGTCGTCATTACGATCTTCACGGAACATTCCGGACCGTCCTCCTTGTGCTCAGTGCAGGGGGGAGCTGGACTGCCTGACCAGGCATGGCCCGGAGTGCGCTGCCTCTGCCTGAGAGGCTGCGGTGCTCAGGCCGGGAGACTTTCCTGTCCCTGCCCAAGGCCTGGGGGAGCCGCTTGCCCCTGGCGTAAGGCCAGGCTTTGAGAGTCCCAGGCCACCCTCCCACCCCCAGAAGGGCCTCCCACGCCTGCTTTGGTCGGGGGCTCCGCTCCCTGGTCTTCTGTCTCCTGGAAGAGCTTGGAACGTTTCTTTGTGCCTTGAAGCAGAGACGTTGGCTGAACTCGCCCATTCTAACCGTAAGCCGTGGCTTCCGTGTGCCCCAATCCCAGCCATTTCCGGGGGCTTTCACAGGATCTGGCAGGTTTGCCAATCATACGACAAAGGTACCCGGGTGTTCTCACCCACCATGACCCCAACTCGTGTTCTTGTCAGCAGCGCAAAAAAAAAAAAAAAAAAGAAAAAAAGAAAAAAATCT
The DNA here is from genome assembly GCF_022355385.1 of Mustela nigripes. Lineage (NCBI taxonomy): Eukaryota > Metazoa > Chordata > Mammalia > Carnivora > Mustelidae > Mustela > Mustela nigripes. Next base: position 1,073,576 of record NC_081569.1, read on the forward strand.
CTATTTAAACATTTATCTATTTATCTATCTATCTATATGTCTATATGTCTATCTAAATACCTAGTCTGGGGTTACGGTGTCCTCTGTTAAACAGCACGAGAGCACAGTTTCTCCAGCGTGAAGGAAGCGGCTGTAACTCGATCGGATTTTGGTCTCTGCTCCCACCTGTCGAATGGTGCTTTGACCCAACCGGACAGAAAGAATCCTTTCCAGCAGCTGATCCTAATGTCTGATTACAGGTCGGAGAAAGGTGTTCGACAGATACTAGCCAGCTTAACCTTTCTGAGAACAAGGTGGGAGCGAGAGGGTTCTCTTGGACGGCAGAGGAAGCTCCCTAAGGAGAGGTTAGGGGCGCGTCTCAGATTTTAAAGCAATAGGATTCCGGCATCCATCCCAGAAACCTCCGCGTAATGCTTCTCTTGCTCTGTCTGACCCTGTAGTGCCCCGCACAGGGCGTCCGAACGTCTCCCGCCGTCGGCGAGTAAAGCCAGGGTGCTTCTGTCGGGAGCAAGCCTTCGTCGTTAGGGGTCTCCACGCAACCTGTTTCTAGTCTCTGGTGGATGGACTTTCTTCTAGGTGACTAGGATGAAGCCTTAGTATGAAGAACTGAGGATTTATAATTGAAAAATTTAAAAATATATCTCTATCTCTCTCTATGTTACTGTCTGTGGTCAGAGTGTTAGTCTCCTAGTGCCGTTCCTGGTCGGGCACACCAAATAATGTTTCTTTCTTCCGGAAGGGAATGCACAATTTGCACCCACAAGATTCGGGCGTCCCCGGACCAGCTCTCCCATGCACAGGGCAGCGGGGGGGGGGGGTTCCGGGACAGGTGGTCTCTGTTATCATAGATTAAACCAGGAGAGCCCCAGAGACAGGGAGTTCCCAAGGTCTCGCTGGGATCTACAGAGAAGTGGAGATAAGATAACGTCCCGAGATCAGAGAAACTTGGTCAGATCCCCCTGCCCCCCAGCTCTCCCTGCCAGGTAGGACCACAGGGGCTGGACCAGACCCCTGTTGTCACTACTTTTGGGTGAACCTGTTCCTAATGGGCCCTGCTTGAGCCAGTGTCTGGCTACCACGGGGGGACGCGTGACCGTGAGCCCCACCGCATGTGTGGAGGAAACTGGACTCTCTAGATTGTTCTTCTACCCTTCTCCTATCTGAGCAGGTGGCGAGAAATTTCGTCTTGCTCTTAGTCCAGTGTAGCCTTAGAGTTCAAGCTGACGCCATTGCCACATAATGGACAACACCCAGACCTGCCAGTGCACTGGGAACCCAGACGGCCCCAACGGCAAGTTGTTTCCTATGCGGATGGGTTATCCGCAGCCTGATAGGCGGGAGCACGCGATCAAGTTAAGAATCCTTGCTGTGGCTTGAAGCTGGTGCATGCTTGGGGTCCTGGGGACCGGGGAAGGGAAGGCGTAGCTCATGGTTGGGTCTTGTCTCTTCACTGGCCCCAAGCCCGTGCCAGCCTTCTCTCCCTGGGCCCCAGACTCCTCCATCCCTGTATTTGCAGAACAGGGCAAGGCCAGAGACAGACTGGGAAGGAGACCCCTCCCCCTCCCTCTAACATTGCCTCTCCTTTCCTGCTGCTGTGATCTCCTGGAGGGTGACGGACAGGTGGACTGGCCGGCCTCCCGGGCTGGGCACCACCTTCTACAGTGCTCTCTGGCATTTTCCCACGAAGTACAATTTCTTACGCCCGGGCCTCAAATCCACTTCATTTCTCTTGCTTTTAAAAGAGGAACCATCAGAGGAGGTCGCTTAAGGGATGACGTCGAACTCGGGTCCCCTCAGCCCGTGGTTCGGTTCAGGATCGTTCCATTTCTCTTCGCTAGTCTGGTCCTCTTTGATCGCAGCCTCGCAGAAAAGAAAAAAGGTTCCCAGCTCGGTTTTCTGATGTCACGCCACGAGCCCCTTCTGCAAACTGCAAACACGGTAAACAAATCAGATTCCGACGGCCCGTGACTAGCGGATCATGAACTGTTAGTGCGGTTGCGCCCGCGGTTGTGTGACCGACACCCACAAGGGAGTCCCCTTAGTAGGTGTGCGAACTCACCGCCCCGAGTCCCCAGACCCTTCTCGGGATCCAGGCAGGGCTGCTTCTGTTTACACTGGATCAATGTAAGAGCAAGGCACCTCCTTTTCTTTGTTTTAAACAAGAAGTCAGTTCTGCCGACAGTCAATGATGCTGTTCAGCGGTATAAGAATCTGTGAATGTTGAAGTTCAACCTGCTCCGTGTCATAGCCAACCGACAAGAATGCTGTGGTCAGTTGTGTGAACACCACACCAGTACGTACTGTATACCGTACTACGGACATTTGTGTTGAAAGGCAGAGACACTACTGATTGCTGGTACAGTTGGGGGAAAGGGTATTAGATATTTATTGACTCAACGAGAAATGCAACCAAATTCCCTATTTATGCCTTATGAGTAAAAGGGTGTGGAGCGTGAGGTGAAGGTTTACGTGCGAGCCTCAAGGAATGGTATTTTCGAGGGCAGGGGTCGTCTTTTCTACGTTGGCTCTGTACAGCTGTCAGCACACTCTTGGTGCTTGATCAATGTTATATAATACCAATAACTAAGCACATTTTTAGATCCTTTTTCCAATGGCTTGTGTAAAATTTGGGCAACGTACCATGGTTGGTTGGAAGCTCTTTGTGTAAAGTCTGCCTCTCCAAATATAATCAAAAATAAACTGAAAAATTATATGATCTCTTGCCGTGAGATTTTGTTCTAGGCAGGAACGGTTAAGCGTTGAGTTTGACACACACGTTGTGGGCGTCCGACTTGGTGATTTTGCGCAAATGGAAACACCAGGCATATACTGAGCACAGATGAGAAGGCAGGACACCCAGACACTCCAGAAGCCTCCCTCATGCCCCCTTCCTGTTAAACAAGTGTCCTCACTTCCAAGGATCTGTACAACGTGGGCCGTTTCCTGGGAGGCTGAGCTCAGGAGTGTAACCGCCGTCCGTCACCACGACGCTGTTACAGGAAGGGTGACTCCCGTGGGAGCTGCACCTTCCATGCCGTGGAGTCTTTATCCCATTCCTGGAAGCCTGGACCTCCCGCTCCCCGTCACCCACCTGCCCACCCGTCCCCTGCCTGCCCCTCTGGCAACCACCAGTGTGTTCTCTGTATTCACGGGTCTGTCCCTGCTTCCTCTTTGTGTGCCAAGCGAAGTAAGTCAGAGTGAGAGAAGTAAGTCAGAGAAAGAGAAATGCCATAGGATTTCGTGCATAGGTGGATCTAAAAAGACAAGTGAACACATACTTCGTGTTCTTCTGTGTCTCTCTTCCTCACCCAGCGCGCTGCTGTGGGAAACGTCGTGTTGCTGGGGGGGGGGGGGGGGGGTAGCCTTCCCACTTTGTTGCATCACTGATGGAGAACCTGGCACAATTTATCTATCCATTCTACAGTGGATGGGCATTTGGGTAGCTTCTGGTTTTGGGCTATGAACACTCTTTTTAAAAAATATTTTATTTATTTATTTGCCAGAGATAGAGTGAGAATGAGAGCAAGCGAGTGAGCAAGAGAGGGGGAGTAGCAGTGGGAGAGGGAGAAGCAGACTCCCCACTGAGCAGGGACCCCCCCCCCCCCATGTGGGACTCAATCCCAGGACCCGGGGATCATGACTTGAGCTGAACACAGACACTTAACAGACGGAGCCACCCAGGTGTCCCAGGGCCACGAAGACTCTTGTCTGTGCTTTTGGCAGATGCCTGTGTGCATTTCCGGGGCGGGCATGTCTAAGAGTAAAAATGCTGAACCACAAGGTAGGCACATGCTTTGCTGTAAGGTTCAGGCCCCAACATTGTCTCCATATTGTCTCCGTGCTTCCTCCAGCTGACCCTCCCCATGCAGCAGGCCTGTGAGCTCCCAGTACTCTCCGTCATGCAGGTGTGTCGTGGGACCTCGCTGTGTCTTCAGTTCACATTTTCCCGAGGGTGAACGACACTCACTTCCTTCTGTACGCTCACTGGCCCTTTGGGTGTCCTAGTTTGTGAAGTGCCGGTTCACGTTTTTTCCCAGTTTTCTGTTTGGCATGTTGTCTTTTTCTTCATGATTCGTCGGGCGTCTGTATACATTCCGGATACGAGTTACGTCACAGATACTATTTTCTCTTCTGGGCGCTGCATCTTTATTCTCCCAATGGTGTCTTTCTGACCACGGAGGTCCTCTGTTTTGATAGAGAAAGGTATCATTCTCTTCGTTATGACTGACAATTTGAGTCCATTTAAGAAATTTTTAGACTCTGAGGTCGTGAAGTTGCCATGTTTTCTTCTTGAACCCCTGTTGTCTTACCTTTCATGGTTAGGTCTGTCCGTCTTCCCGAACTCGTATTCACACTTGGTGTGAGATGCACGAGTACGGTGTGTGTTTCCCCACGGGGGTATCTTTATGAGAAAGACCATCTTTCCCCGCTTGACACACGTCGGTTGAAGGTATGGCTTTTTTGGGCTTGCTATCCTGCTGCAGGTCTGTCCGTCTGTGTTTGTGTGAGCACAGCCTCAGCATGACTTTTTCCATGCCAGCGACGTGAGGACATCCCTCACGCTGGATAAATGCGTCATCGCTGACCTGGGCAGAAGCCCCAGCACACCTCTCGCCTGTGAAATCGTATCGCGGAGGACGCCGAGGAGAAGACCGTTCATCCGGTTCCTTCATCTCATTGTGCCACTCACAATGTCACCGAGGTCCCTGCCCGAGTCATTAAAGAAAAGTGATTGGACACAAGTCAGAGCACATTGCAAAAAGCAATTAATGTCTCGACATTGGCGCACGGAGAGAAGTCTCTGATGCGAGCTTGGACAAGGTGAGGGCGTGGGCTAAGGAACGCTTCTCAGTTCCCCAATAAGACACCAATTTGGGCCTAAATCCTAGATTTGCATACAGAGTAACTGGACCTGGACTGCATTTTGCCAGAGTGCTCTGAGCAACAGTGCATGAGTAATCGTGTAGGGAGAACATTTATCTCCCCGTGGGAACAAGCCAGTGTGCACTGGGCTGTCATAAGGCATCTTAGCCGTCATTAACTTAGATTTTTCCCTCCAAGTACCAGCGAAAGTCGATTCTTTGTTACTTTTCTTTCTGCCGTCGAAGGTACTTCTAAACACACGCACGGCCCCCAGTCATCTAGATTCCGGGCTTTGTCCGCGGGGAGCCAGACGCACTGGGGTTTAGTCGTAGCCCGTTGTGGATGATACCGGGACTCGTCCCCGTAATGGGAAGGAGGGGAGGAGGCAGCCTGACTTTAGACGGAAGAGGTACCACGTGGTATCTGATAGCACGTATTCAGATACACCCGTCTCTGAAAACGGGAGCGGAACGTCCGCGTGTCCGTCTGGAGCCCGGCAGTGCCGGCCAAGCCGCGAACGCGCCGTTTCTCCGCCCTCTCCAGTCTGACTGCAACTCACAGCAGTTTCTGGAGATTCCTGAAAGATTCGTTAAATCCCAACATTAAATTGTTGTTGGAGGGGCGCCTGGGTGGCTCAGTGGGTTAAGCCTCTGCCTTCGGCTCAGGTCACGATCCCAGGGTCCTGGGATCGAGCCCCACATCGGGCTCTCTGCTCAGCAGGGAGCCTGCTTCCTCCTCTCTCTCTGCCTGCCTCTCTGCCTACTTGTGATCTCTGTCAGATAAATAAAAGAAAAAATCTTTAAAAAAAAATTGTTGTTGGAAATCTACGGTGTGCGTGCGGTTAATTGCTAACAGTTTCCTTTCATTCGTCAAGGAAAGCAGCTAATAAACTATGCCTGACACGTCACCAGACAGTCCCCTGCGAAGGGAAGAAACGTGCACGGTGTTTTCGTGCTGGCTGTTCACAGTCCTGTCCCGCGTCGTAGTGATCCCCGCGTGACGGCAGGAGTCCCAGCGAGGAAGGCTCTCCCTGCTCATTCTCTCTGGGACCAGTGCTGCTGGAGGTGGATGTCTCCGCCAGCCCAAGTTAGCATTTTATGACCGATCAGCTTTAGGATCAAAGCTCAGCTCTACCGTTAGCGAGGTAGACGTGATGCAGGTCTTCCCGGCCCAGCCTCTTACCTACCCCTTGCTCCACTCACTTACTTAATTGAACGATATTTATTAAGCAACTCGAATGGGCAAGGCCGTGGCTTGGGACTGAAATATTGTCCCCAGAAGCAACAATGTCTTGAACATACTAGATGCTTAATAAAAAAGACTCATTGAATGACGAGTGATGAAATGAACGCTCGACGCCTGAGAGCTGACGTCTTAGAACTTCCATTCTAATGAAAGTGTACGTAGCATCAAGTGAGCAAAGACGTGGTTTCAAACAGCAAGAGGCGTAACGAAGGACGATTTCCCCTTCAGAGGGGACTGGAGGCTCTGTGGTAGGGCAGCCGCTGAAGGCTCCTGGGAGAATATGGTGTGCAACATCTCAGGATGAGCGCATCTGGCAGAAGGAGCCGGTTGTGCAAAGGTCCTGAGGTGGGAATGAAGCAAGCTCGCCACGTGGCTCGAATTAGCACAGGAGGAGTGAGATCAGGGAAGCAAGCAGGGCTGGGTTAGGTGAGACCCTCAAGCACAGGAAAGAGGTTGGGTTTTATTCTCAGTATAACGTGAAGCTGCCGGAAGGCAGTAAACAGAGAGATCCACCCATCATCTACGATCCACTGATCCACTTCGTATTTTTAAGAGATTGCTCTGGCTGCAGTGTGGTGGCAGCAGGGCAGCAGGGTGGCGGGCCCAGAGGGGCTGGTATCAGTAGCAGGGAGATGGCTGAGCCGGGCCGGGGCAAGGCCGTTAGTTGAACGTTACTGACCTTTATTTGTGGGCAGAGCCAACTGGCCCTTCTGGTGAGAGAGAGGGGGACAGGCTGATGCGGGAGGTCTTGGGGCTTGAAGAACAGAGTGTGTTATTGGAGAGTTTGGGCAGAACCATTTCGGGACGGGCACCAGCATCTCGGGCCCTGCCGTGGACACCCTGCCTTTGAGGTCTCTTGCCTCTGGTCCCCACCGGCTTGGCTGCTGCCTGCCACCCCCCGCATCTGCTACTAGACTGTCTTGTGCCCTAGATACCCCACTGTGTCTTGTTGCAAACCCCTACCCCTTCCCTGCCTGGACGCTTCCCCATGGGCCTCCGCTCGGGGCCGTTCTCTCCGGACAGTCCCCATATCTGTCGGCTCAGGCCATGACGTGCTGCACCAACAAGCCGTCCCCACAGCTCACGACAACAGAGCTGCGTTTCCCTCGGGGCATGGTCACCCCTGCAGCTGGATTTCACGCCTTCATCGTCGCGGAGCCCCGGCCGTGTGGGCAGCCCCGTGTCTGGGACACAGCTGTCTGCTGACGGAGAGAAAGAAAGACGGTGGGGGTTCCTGCCCCAGAGTCACAGGGAAGCCCCGTGTGCGCGCGAGTCACGCGGCCCCTCCCGGGGTCAGCCAGTGGGAAACAGACCCCTGTCCAGGGAGCGGCTAAGCAGGGAGGAGCCCGGCAGGGACGGGCTGAGGTCAGGTTCAACCTCACGTGACACAGGACTGGTTACGTAGGAGTGTGTTCGAAGGGCAGATTCAGCAACCCCCCCCCCCCCCCGATCTACTGAAGCAGAAAATCCTGGAGGTGGGGGCAGGACGCAGGTGCAGGGGCGTGATTTGCCGGCCCTCTCGGTGGTTCCAATGCATGCTCAGGTTTGAGACCCACAGACCTCGTGCACCTTCTCTGACTCTGCTACTGACAAGGTCAAGGGAGCTGCTCCCCGGCACACCCCCACTTCCATCACCGCCGTATTCGGCAGACCCAGCCTTCTCGCTAGCAAGACTGCCACATAGTAGGTGCATAATAAATGCTGATGGAACCGTGTGGCACTCACCACCCTCGCCCGGCTGCGGGGGTCCCCGGTCCGTCATGCTCTTGGGACTGGCATTCTGTGCAGGGTCAAGGAGAACCCGGATTCCGGGAGGTCACCCTCCGCGGTCTGGACCGTCCGTCTACACCAGTCCTCGCCCCGCCAGCCGGCTCGAGTCTGCTTCTTGCAACACTCACAGGGTGGACTTGGTCTCCGCGCCCAGGTGTGTGCTCCGATAGGTCGGCTTGGACCAGTAGGTCCAACAGCTCAACCCCGAGCTCCCACTCCAGGACTCTTAACTCCAGGCACCGGCCCGAGAATGCGGGCCCCGGCTGCGGCGGGTGGAGAGGAGCCGGGAGGGCGAACCGCTCCATTAAGACGCAGGAGGGTGGGCTCTGGGATGGTCGGTTCGCGTCTAGAAGTGTGCTCTCGAGGGTGAGTCCCCGACCCCCTCCAGGAACTGGCTGCTCTGGGAGGGAAGAGGAGGGAGCATTGCTCTGGAGAGAGACACTGAGGATCCATAAGCAACATGGGCAGGACCTAAATGCAAATCTTGGAGGGACCGGGGGTTCTCACTCTAAACCCGAGGCAGCGTGGACTTTGAACTGGGGGAGACCCGTGGAGCTGGTGCCTCGACAGAGCTGCTCAGTGGGTTCCCTGGGGGTCTAATTCCATGGGCCGGATGCAGCGCGCCCCAGGTCCATGATGACCCCGGGAAAGCAGGGCCAGGGCGTCAGAGGAAGATGCGGAGGAAGCACGGGTCTTTGGGCTTGGCGACTAAATCCTACATGTTCCATTTCTGCTGGAAACTTTCAGCTGCTTGGGGTTGCTGGGGACGGAAGCGATCACCCCGGTCTTCGGGGGTTTGAGAGAGTGAAAAGCAAACCCCATACAAAGCATCAGGCTCACGGCAATTGCTCAACGAATGTTAGTTGCCTTCCTGCAGCCTGAGGGGCGAGGGTGGGCACACATAGAGTCTAGGCCCCACTGCGCAGCCCTGGACAGGTGGGAAGCCAGGGTCAGAACCACCGGACAGCCCTGCCATCCCACAGGTTTGCAGGCCAGTGAGGGACCTGCCTGGTGGGCTCATGCCAATGTCCTGAGGCCACCAAAGCCTGTAGCAGGAGCTCACAGGGACGTCCGCAGGGAAAGAAGGGGACAGCTGTTCAAGGAGCTGTGAAGAGACTTTCAGGCACCTAGCTGGGGTCGACAGTCCCAAAGAGAGAGGGGTTCTGACATCAAGATGCTGTCATCAGGGAGCAGGAGAGAACTAAGGATGTGGCCACTGAGCCAACGAGGGGCATGGGCGGCCGGCTGGACCCTCACTTTGCCTTGTGTCAGCACCTGCTTGCCCACCTGTCTGCTTGACCCGTGGAGCCCCTGCTCCGTGCTGGTTCTGCTCATCAGGGGATAATTAGCCCAGCTTTCACCTCCTGGGATGAGGGCCCACTGCTGGGGCCAGACACGAGATACATACATCCCTGGGAGATGCGCGCGCAGGCGGCCGGGGTAGCCCGAGGGGGTGGCTGGACAGCCGGGGCACGGGGACGGTCTCAAGGAAGGGTGGCTCTGGCATCTACTTTGTGAGTGATGAGTCCCTCCGAAGAGGGTGTGACACGGCTGTGGGAGCAGAGGGAGCGGCGTGGGGCGGCACATGGACGCGCAAACGCGCGGGGCGTGCTCCAGGGCCAGCCCCTTCCTGCGGGAATGCGGGGCTTAGCGGGGCAGGGATAAGAGAGTGCCGCTGGCCGCATTTCACATCGAGGAAGCCGAGCCCATGGGTCAAGTGCTCCCTCAGGGCCGAGCAGGGAGTGAGCGCGGAATGGAGACGTAAGCCCCGGCGCTCGGCACCCCACTCCCGTGTTCTGGGAGTTCTGGAACAGTCTTCCTGCGGCGGCCTGTCTGCAGGTTGGTGTCGGGAGCTTGGAGTGATTTCCAGTGTGGTTTCAGCAACAGAACTTTGTGTTCTTTGAACAAAAGAAAGAGTCAAGACACAGATGCGGGCGTGTGAAGGTCTCGGTGTACAGAGGAGGCATGTCACACCTCCAGGGATTTAGCAGCAGAAAGTCGGAACCAGACTCTGTTACGCCCTTCGCCGTAGGCAGTGTGCGTGGGGGTTGGAGGGCTCGATGTTAAAAACCATGAGACCCCGAAGGGCCTGGCAGGAAACACATGTGAACAGAAAGGGTTTTTCTCCATCGGGCATCAGGCTGGGGTCAACTTCGCCGAGCAGGACCCCGTCAGCGGGGTGTAGACATGAGCCCGCAGTCGAGACGGAGAAACCGGCCCTAAGCTTGCCCTTCTGCCGTCAGCCGGTCGAGAACCGGACGGAGTGTGAAGGAGATGAAATTGCTCCCAGGCGTCAGACACGGGGCGTCCAGGAGGGTGAGGTCGGCAAGCAGGGCACCCCCAGTTTCTGCCTGGAGGGATGTTCTGGACCGTGGGGAGCAGCCTCGGCTCCCCCCGCCCCACCTCTCACCCGGGACTATTCCAGCACTGCCCCTGAAGGTGCCGGAGCCTTCCGTCCCGCTGGGTCCTTGCTCCGTGTCCGTGTCACCAGCCCCGCAGCAGCTCCTTCACACCCGCCCCCCGGCCTCTCCCCTCCATACTGGCCTCCACGTTCCTGCTCCTGTCTCTGCCTCTCTTCCGCGCCCCTCCTCCTTCCGGCTGTGGGGTCCCGGGCTGGGCCCCGCGGCCCCGGCTTCAAACGCCACCCGAGGGCGGACGGGCCCGTTCATGTCCTGGCTGCCGGTCCTTCCCCCGAGCTCCAGCGCGGAGAGACCAATGTCCGCTGACGCCTCCGTGGGTGTGTGACGGCACCGCACCCTTCACGCACCCCCCGGCGACCCGCTAGGTCATGCTCTCGCCAGGCCCCTCCCGGGGTTCCCGCGGCATCCCCAGCGGTCCCTGCAGCCAAGAGTGGAGCCGCATCAGCGAGTCCGTCCGCCCCGCGTTCGCCTGCGGACCTCGGTTCACTCGCACATCCCGCTCGCCTGCCTGTGCCTCGCCGCCCCTCACACCCGACCAACTCCACACCCTTCGCTGCAGCGCTGCTGCCCTCCCCTTGCCCTGGAGCTCATCCTCCGTAAGGAGCCGAAGGGATCCACCCAACCGGTCGAAACCGGGTTGCGTCACCTTCGCTGGCTCCCGCGGCATGTGGACCAAACAGGGTCTGTGGTCCCCCCAGCGCGCTCACCTCCCACCGAGCCCCGGGTCCCCGTGCTGCCCAAGCACCCCATGTCCGTCCCCACTCGGGGCATTCGCTGGCAGAAATGTCCTTCCTTGTCCCCACGTCACTGAGCCGGAGGGGTCCACCAGCCTCCTCACCACCGGAGGGGTCCGCCAGCCTCCTCACCACCGCCCGTCCCTGCTGTTCACGTTACTAGGTGTCAGAGCACCTTGTCTTGGTTCGGTAGCAGACGGACCCACTTACTTGTACGCCACGTGGAAACCACCGAGCGCTGCTTCTCTGGCGCCCACCCCAGGGCTGAACCCCGCGGCCTTCGGGGAGCATTTGTGGAAAGGACGGAGCATTTCCCGAGACCGGCATTAAAGGCGAGAACACATACGGAGCCGTGCAAAGGACGTGTCGCCTACGAGAGGAAAAACATTATTAATGTGGGTTTGGGACGCTCCACACAGTGAAAAACGCCGGTGGATAAACTCCTGTAGATTAGCTGCCCCGTTCTCCCGCAGCAACGAAAAATAGCGTAAAACAGGACATTTAGAAATGACACACGTAAGGACCGTCATAAGCTTTTGCTTGAACAGAGCACAAAATCCACGAAATGCGAGCGTTCACACGGTGGTTTGGGTGTCCCTGCATTTGCGAGGCTAAGATTCTGGAGCCGAGAAGGCGGCTCGGGTGAGGTTCTGCAGGGGCAGACGATGGGACAGACACCGGTTGGCCGGGGACCCCATGCGAGAGCACGTGCGTCCGCGGCCTGGAGGGTAGAGCCGTCCCGGAGCAGCGGAGGCGGACCGTCCCCCCGGGGCTCTGGAGCTGCTGTCGCCCCTGGAAGTAAGGGTGTGGGTCTTCCAGCTCCTGCTTCTGCCTGGAACAGTGTCGGGGCAGCTGGCTTCGTGGGGGAGGGGAGCTTGCTTCAGCTGAAGGCAATGGTGCGAGCCGCTCCCCTGATGCTGGGGCCGCTGACGCTGGCAGGTGGAGGGGTCAGCCATCCAGGGTGGGAGAGGGGTCCCGGGCAGCTCAGCACAGTGCCCACCCAGACCCCCGGCTCCCATCCCGGCTGGCTCTGGGGATCAGCACAGCCTCCAACGGCACCAGGGCCCCGTCCGCACGCCGCTTGCAGAGCGCTGAGCTGGGCCCTCAGGAGAGGGGCTCTGGTCACCTCAAGGACCTGCCTGGCCCCTCACCCTGCAGGGAGCCACGTGAGAACTGGGGGGGTCTCTTCCCGGGGCCGACGTGAGCCTCACGTTGCCCCGGTGCCTCTGCCTGACGGAGAGTTGGGCTGTAGCAAGCGAACGGGGAGGGACCAGCAAGGAAGGGCGTTCCTCGCGTCCAACACAGAGAAGCAAGAGACCCAGGAGAAGAAGTACGACTATGTGTAGACGGGTTCCTGCGGTGTAGACAAGCACAGAGCAGATCGCTGGGGGAGCATGTGGGGTCCCCTCTCGGGTCCGGGAGGCACAGCTAACGCAGGACAGCTTTGTTTCCGGGTCTCCGCGGCCGGGAGAGCATCCTTCTTGTGTGACGTGTGCTGGCCACTAGTGATTTGTGACCCAGAGAGGGTCTGACCTGAACGCAGAGACCCAGGAAGGGGGACCGCAGCGCGGGGTTTCAGGAACCTGTGGTTCGCAGGCCACCGTGCTGCTCTGTGTCAGTTTAATTCTTTCTTCTCAGTGTGGTGGCGAAAGCGAGTTTCATCTCCACAGTCACCTTTTAAGTTATTAAAATAATATTTCAAAACTATTACAGTAACTCCTCGTGCTCGGGCTCCACTCCGAGGTTTTAACCCTGTAGTTTCAAGTGAGGAAGCCAAATGTGGAAATCGTGTCCAGTTGGCAGCGAGAAGTCACCGATGCCCAAAACTGTCCCCCCCGGACTGAGCTCTGAGGATGCAAGGCTGTCCACGGTGTTTGCATGGCTGCTCCCTGAAACGGTTGGTACCAAGTGCCTGCTCCGCCCTGGACGGGGTTCTGGGGGTGAGGGCACAGCAGCGGAAAAAATGCACCATTTAGTGGGGGGACCCACGGACCCAAGCCGGACTGTGCCTGCCAGAGACGGACACAGCGGCTCCTTCCCGGGCTCCCACTCCTCTCGACTCCGTTACAGATGCAGAAACCGAGGCCAGAGACGTTACTAAGGACGCTGAAGTCACCCAGCTAGCAGGGTTTTGAACTTGGACCTCATTTTGGTTAAATCCCGCTCTGACTCTGAAGCCGACGTTCGGAACTGTGCCGTGCGGGCCGTGGTCAAAGGGAAGAGACCTTCGCTGGGGCTCTCTTTGCTCTTTTCCTCCCGCTCCCCCTCCCCCGCTGGACAGGGGTGGGGGTGGGCGGAACCCTGGGGTGCCCGTCCTGAGCCTGGGCTGTCCTCACTCTCAGGCAGAGGCCCCCGCGTCCCACTCCGAACGAGAAGTCACAGAAGCAAGTCACCGCATCGGTAAGAGGCCTGCCCTGACACCCGCCGGGCTTCTCTGTGGTTTTCTCTCTCCTTCTCTTTTGCTGACAAGTGTGTTCATGTAAAGACAGAAAAGGAGCCGCACGATTTGTCACAGGCACACGGTCCATCCCGGCCTCCAGGATGAACTGTAGCGGGCAGAGTTCATCCATCACTCCCATGACTGGCCTTGCGGGGCCTGGTCTGCAGAGGGCCCTGAGCCGGGCGCTGGAGCCTGCTGTGTGCATGCGTGTGCAGTCTGTGTGTGCACGCGTGTAAACCCTGTGCTCCCGGTACAGGTGGGGGAGGATGCTCACCGAGCTCTGAGCCACCTGCCCTGCCTCACCCGCTCCCTCAACCTGGGGGACGCGCCTTGTCCCCTCTGTGGCTGTCTCACTGCACAGAGCGCGAGGGGAGCAGGCCATGACAGGAGCCTCCCCAATCACCTTCCACATGGAGCTTCCGCGTCCCCGAAACATCCATCCACGTCCTTCCCAGATATGCGAGGCAGTTCTCTGACGCCCCCAAATCCTCTTTGTCCTTCCAGAGGGGACTGAGACCATTCATGTCCGCAGGCGTTTCCATCAGATTCTGTGGTCCCAGAGACCCTTCCTGAGCTCCCCCGCGCCTCTCACCGTGGAGCCCCACGCGTCCCCAAACAGGAGGCATCAAGACGATGGCCACAGCTTAAAGAAATCGAACCTACGATACCGGTTCATTTAGTGCTGCTGCTGCTGGGGACAGTGGATGGCCCCATGCGATGGAGACCAGCACGTGCTCTGAGATGATCTATCTGTGTGCCGCATGGTCACTCCCTGTCCCCAGCAGCACAGCGGCCAGAGCGGGAGTTCCCATGGAGATGTGTCTTGTTCAACCAGGTTAAACACTTGCCTTGTATCCAAGACGTATTTGCTCAGCGAGGCAAAGCCAAGGAGCCCGAGTGAATTGTCACCTCCCCCCCCACACTAATACGGCGTCAGTTCCGAGGCAGAGAGGGTCGCGGTGAATTTCCAGAAGCTCAGCTTTGCCGGGATGCCTGGTGCATGGAACTGGCCGGCTCTGGGCGGAAGCTTGACCATGCTACACGGGCAGCAATTCTGTGTGCTCGCCGGGATGAGGGTGTGAGCCGGGATGAGGGTGTGAGCCGCCCGTCCCTGTCTCTGCACCAGGAGGAACAGGAGCCACGGACAGCAGGTGCCGGCTCTGGACAACCGCCACCACCCGCAGGCTCCCCTGGAGCCCAGGCCTCTCACGCCCCCTCTGCCATCTCTGAAACCACACCACACAGCACCCCTCGCTCCCACGGGACAGCTCCGTGTGCAGGGACCCGCGCTCGTCTTCACGGGACGAGGAATGCTGTCGAGGGAACTGAAATGACGCCCGGGGACGGGGCTTCTCCAGCTCTGATGCTCTTTCCAGTTCGGGGTTCTGGGTGCGTCTGAGATGCCCGGGGTTCGGACATGTGGGAGGAGGTGGACCCGTTGTTGGCCCAAGTGTGAACCACCGCCGGGACAATGCGCCTTGTCCCCCGCTGGGCACTGAAGGACGGAGATAAAACACCTGGAGCATCCCTGCTGGCCGGGAGCTGTCTGTCCAGGGCAACGGCTTGCTGGGGGGTCTGTGGGGGGGCGTCTGCTCGTCAGCTCTGTTCCTACATCATCTGCTGGAGCGCACACCTCCTGAAAGCCAAGATCGTGTCCTCTTACCTCTCACCAGGTCTGTCCCCAAACCTGGGGCGGGCGGGCGGGGCTTGGCGCCTGGAAACCACTCGCACACATCAGCTGGGCAGATTAACGGTTCAGAAGGGGTTCAGGTTTCAGCAGGAAGGACTGCAGGCGGAAGGGAGCCGGCGGCAGACACAATCCGTCCACCTCCGTGAGCGGGATCTGAGACCGTCACCTTGGCCGGCACCGAGTGTGGCTTGGGCACAGGAGCAAGCGTGCGCCCCATTCACGGGGGTGACAGATGCAGGACGCAGACAGAGCGGGGTCGTGTGGCCAGTGCTGGTGTAAGCATCAGACCCGGGGCCCAGGCGACTCACGGAGGGTCAGAGAGCCCTCTCCTGAAGGACTGGGAGCTTGTCCCTCCAGGAGGGACAGGACACAGAGACCTGGGGCATGGGAGGTTGGTGGGAAAGCCGTGGGGAGACAAGCTGTGGTGTGGTCAGCGGGGGAGGAAGGCCCTGTAGATTGGCTCAGTGAGTCTGAGCGTTGTTTGCTGGGTGATGGGAGCCCCTGATGGTTATTGAGGGAGAGTGTCCTCACACAAGCCCTGTGGTGGGTGGACTGAAGAAGGACGGGGACAGTCTGGCCTGGACTAGGTGCCGATGCGCTCGGTCCCGTGTGGATCCTGGTGGCGACACCACCTACGTTTGGAAGCCTTTGCAAAGACCCCCGTGCTTGGAAGATACCTGAGGCCCCGGACACCGTCCCGTGCCTGCCCCCCAGCATTGGTGTTCCTGCCGCTGTCTGCGGGAACAGACCTCCCTGAGTGCCGGAACGTCCTCTCTTATGCCGACTTAGACTCCGTGGCCCGACAGGGTGCACGGAACCGTCCCCCAGAAAAGCCCCGTAGCTGACCAAGGAGACGCCCCCAGCTGTCCCTCGGGAAGTCGGCTTCTGGTGTCCGCAGGGGTGGATTGTACGTGCCACCAGCCGGGCCCTGGGTGCGTCCGGGAAGGGGTTTTGGAGGGGACGAACATGCAATCCGGCAGACTGAGTCAAGGCTCTGTCCTCCTGCCGGACGGGACACGGTCTCCGCCTTCCGACTCCAGAGGCTGCCGCTCTCGGGTCTTTGCGCAGCGGGCTGTGCACCCAGGGGCGTGGGCCCCGGAGCTCGTCCGTTAGAACTCTCCGCCCCCACGGTGCATACGGCGTAAACGTAGGGATCCTGCAGGCTCCGCTCCTCCGAAGAACCCTGACGCGCCCTTGGCTTCCCACCCTTGTTGCTTCCCTGCACGCTCACCAGCGGCTGATACAAAGTGCGTGTCCCGCTCACCCGACGTGCCCCAGGAGCTCTGATCCCAGCCGGGGGCGTCCACGCCCGCCTCTGTCACTGTGACCCGTGTCTCTCTAAGCGGTCACAGTGGGATCGACCTCTGACCCCCAGTTTCTCCCAGGACGCTCGGAGAGGGGCAGGACTGGGCCCAAGGTCACACGACAAAGCCAATGACGCGGCTGGCGACCCAAATGTCTGCGGAGAGAAACAGGGTTTCTAGCCCGGGTCCCCGCTGGATTGCACACCGTAACTGCTTCTAACCACAGAAGGAAAACCTGAAACACTAGGTCCTTGGAGTAGGTTGTCCCACCCGACAGCGACAGGAGACCCGCAGGGTGGCTGGTGGTTGTCTCCTGCAACTTCCCTGCAACCCACAGGGGACTGGCAGCCACTGGCGTCACCAC